>NC_090656.1:240262379-240359879 GCF_040937935.1 Hyperolius riggenbachi
TCTGTTACAGTAAAGTATGCAGAGGTTGTAGAACAGGAATGGACAGTCTGACCAGCGTCCAGTGCGGTGGGAATAGAGTGTTTAGCAGACCCCCAGGCCTGAGAATGTTATTTCTTATCATGTACATGCTGTTTGTTTTATGTCCTGCTCTGGCCACCTCCTGTCTCTGAAGATGCCCATTGCTGCTGCTGGGGACCTGCCTGTACTGCCGCACTCGCAGCCTATTTATACTAGCCGCAAATCGCAGCCATTCCCTGCATGTGACTTCTGATGCAGAATCCCAGCCTATTGAAATCAGTCTGCTGCATCCAGTCTCACGTGTGGCCCAAAAATATCGCCCCACCCTAATTCTGCCATCTGCAGGCCGACCCAGTTCAGCATTTCTCATAGTCCCAGTTGTCACTCAGTCTGGGCAATCTATTGACCTTAAAGAGACACTGAAGCGGAAAAATATATATGATATAGTGAATTGGTTGTGTACTATGAATAATTACTAGAAGATTAGCAGCAAAGAAAATATTCTCATATTTTTATTTTCAGGTATATAGTGTTTTTTCTAACATTGCATCATTCTCTAATATGTGCAGATTACACAACAATCTGCATTCAAAATGATTCTTTCAGAGCAGTCTGTGAACTAATGAACTCTCCTCTGCCAGAGGAAAAGTAATTAGTTCACTTACAGTTGAGATAATAAAAGTCAGATAACAGCCCTCTCCATGACTTTGAAAGTCGTAGAGATCAATGGCTTTTTTGCATAGAGATAACAACTAGAGTTTCTTAACTCTTCCTGTACTGGAAACAATTAGACTGATATATCTGATCTTAATGTTTTATTTCTTAGCTGTACTACACATAGAAATCATAATATCATCATTTTTTTTCGCTTCAGTGTCTCTTTAACATATCACTGAACATAGTTATTACCCCACAGCTCCCAGGTTCTCAGAAATCTATCCATAGTGAGCCAGTGAGGTTGGCTATCATGCGTTCGTATTAGAAATTAGTGTTGACGATTTGCAAGATCTCTGCAAGCTCAGGGGATTTTGGAACCCTCCAATGCCTTGTTATTGCTCTGTTAGTAGCCAGGAATATATTAGCATTCAAAGAAGATCTCAAGGTTTATATTGTAGAGTTGATATCTAGATTGAACAATGCTAGGCCAGGAGATGGTCTGAGTCTGAGCACAGTGTCACGGCAATACAGTGATAGACTCAGGGCCGGGCCGAGGCATAGGCTGGAGAGGCTCCAGCCTCAGGGCACAGTGTAGGAGGGGAGCACAGTGTCACGGCAATACAGTGATAGACTCAGGGCCGGGCCGAGGCATAGGCTGGAGAGGCTCCAGCCTCAGGGCACAGTGTAGGAGGGGAGCACAGTGTCACGGCAATACAGTGATAGACTCAGGGCCGGGCCGAGGCATAGGCTGGAGAGGCTCCAGCCTCAGGGCACAGTGTAGGAGGGGAGCACAGTGTCACAGCAATACAGTGATAGACTCAGGGCCGGGCCGAGGCATAGGCTGGAGAGGCTCCAGCCTCAGGGCACAGTGTAGGAGGGGAGCACAGTGTCACGGCAATACAGTGATAGACTCAGGGCCGGGCCGAGGCATAGGCTGGAGAGGCTCCAGCCTCAGGGCACAGTGTAGGAGGGGAGCACAGTGTCACGGCAATACAGTGATAGACTCAGGGCCGGGCCGAGGCATAGGCTGGAGAGGCTCCAGCCTCAGGGCACAGTGTAGGAGGGGAGCACAGTGTCACGGCAATACAGTGATAGACTCAGGGCCGGGCCGAGGCATAGGCTGGAGAGGCTCCAGCCTCAGGGCACAGTGTAGGAGGGGAGCACAGTGTCACAGCAATACAGTGATAGACTCAGGGCCGGGCCGAGGCATAGGCTGGAGAGGCTCCAGCCTCAGGGCACAGTGTAGGAGGGGAGCACAGTGTCACGGCAATACAGTGATAGACTCAGGGCCGGGCCGAGGCATAGGCTGGAGAGGCTCCAGCCTCAGGGCACAGTGTAGGAGGGGAGCACAGTGTCACGGCAATACAGTGATAGACTCAGGGCCGGGCCGAGGCATAGGCTGGAGAGGCTCCAGCCTCAGGGCACAGTGTAGGAGGGGAGCACAGTGTCACAGCAATACAGTGATAGGCTAGGATGCTCTGTGTTACGTATTGCCTCATTATTACTTACATTTTTCTTTTCTTCTTAGAAGATGATTCCTATTGGTATTGTTACTATTACTGTTTTGTGTGGTTTTACTTTCATTTGTTTGGAATTTTGTACTGGCTTTTTTCTCATAAAGGGGCACTACAGCGAAAAACTGTAAAATGTAAAATATGTGCAAACATATACAAATAAGAAGTACATTTTTCCCAGAGTAAAATGAGCCATAAATTACTTTTCTCCTATGTTGCGGTCACTTACAGTAGGTAGTAGAAATCTGACAGAAGTGACAGGTTTTGGACTAGTCCATCTCTTCATAGGGGATTCTCAGGGATATATTTATTTTCAAAAGCACTTAGTGAGTGGCAGTTGCTCTTTCCAACTGCCCAAAAACTGTGTAGGGAGCAGGAAAGCTGGCCAGCCTTGTTGTTTAACCTATTTTGGTTCCTAGACGTAGAAACTACGTCCAGGAAACATGCGCGCTACCGCGGCCGATCGCGCGCGTGCATGCGTGCTCCTGGCCCGCGGTTCGTTAGCCAGGCAATCAGTGAATCGGGCTATGGTGCCCGATCACTGATTCCTCTCCCCCGCTGAAAAAGTGACAGCTTCTCTCGGAGGCTGCGCCTTTTCTGGCTGTTCCCTCCCCGATGCGTCACTCTAAGCGTGTGCTACGCTTAGAGTGACGTCATGTAAACAAACTCATGGCCGCCATCTTGTGGCCAAAAAGTAAAACTACAACAAAAAGTAAAAAAAAATTAAATCAACACACAATTACATTAAAAAAATATGGTTTCCATCTCACCCTCCCAAAAATACCCAAATAAAATGTTTAATATAAAAAAAAACAAAAAACATTACAATAAAAAAAAACAACATGTAAATATTTACCTAAGGGTCTAAACTTTTTAAATATCAATGTAAAGATGAAATATTTCTATATTTTTTTTATTTTAAACTTGTAAGTAGTGATAGATGCAAAACGGAAAAAATGCACCTTTATTTCCAAATAAAATATTGTCGCCATACATTGTGATAGGGACATAATTTTAACGGTGTAATAACCGGGACATATGGGCAAATACAATACGTGAGTTTTAATTATGGAGGCATGTATTATTTTAAAACTATAATGGCTGAAAACTGAGAAATAATGAATTTTTTCAGTTTTTTCTTATTCTTCCTGTTAAAATGCATTTACAGTAAAGTGGCTCTTAGCAAAATGTACCCCCCAAAGAAAGCCTAATTGGTGGCGGAAAAAACAAGATATAGATCAGTTTATTGTGATAAGTAGTGATAAAGTTATAGGCTAATGAATGGGAGGTGAACATTGCTCAAGTGAAAACGACGGAACGCGAATGGGTTAAATCCTATTTAGGGAATATTTTTATAAAGAATAAAAGCCTTGCTGAGAATCCCCTATGAAGAGATGAACTAGTCCAAAACCTGTCACTTCTGTCAGATTTCTAATACTCACTGTAAGTGACAGCAACATAGGAGAAACGTAATTTATGGCTCATTTTACTCTGGGAGAAATGTACTACTTCTTTGTATACGTTTGCACATATTTTACATTTTACAGTTTTTCGCTGTAGTGCCCCTTTAAGCATTATTAAGACCTTGTACAGGGTCACTTGCTGACTAAACACTGAGAATACTTACAAATCATTTTCAAAATGCAGTTGTACCTCAATGCCGTTAATCCGGTTTGTTTAACATGTTTACCGCTAATAAAAAATGTTTTGAAAACAAAACTATTGTGCCAACTGTATTGAACCCCTATAGCCGGTCATGGTGCAACTATTACAATTAGGCCGAAGCTTCGCCATTCAGAAACGCATGCGGCATCCACTGGAGATAGCCCTTCACAACCTACGGTATCCCTGCAAGGTTTTGTTTTGTGTTTGCGATTCTGAGTTTTGTGTTTTTGCGCATCTGATTCCTTTGTGTTGTTGTTGTTTTGGGGGGTTTATATGTGATTTTTAGTATTCAGATTTTCCATGCATATTCTTGAAGTTAATGTAAATGAATTTGTATGTCATTAAATTAACATTGGTTTGAGAATGTAACTTGCACTGTATGCGATCCGCTTGTCCGTTACAGAAGAAAGAACACATGTAGGCTGTTTTTGTTTTTTTTCTTTGTCTTTTGTGCTGAAAAATTGGATGTGAAAATTTGCAGTAAAATGCACAACAAGCGCAATGCCAATAACTTGCATGAGATGTGCGGCAAATATGAATTTGATATTTGCAATTTGTATACGATTTCTTTGTGAAGAGGGCCTGAGTGTAGCAGGTCAGTCTGGTGTCTGTACAATTATCATCCTTGTAAAATTGTAGAATTACTCTCACGGATCAGGATTCGCTTCCTCGACGACAATTCAGGGGCGTTTCCTGTACAGATGCGTTGCAAGTGTAAGATATGTCAAAAATAGGCACCCCATAAAAATAAACTAATATCTATAGCATTGCCAGCCTCAGCAATCCAAGATGATGACAGCTATATCAGGAAACAATTCATGACCCTTTAGTAAATCACCATTAGATGGCAGCAGAGTGTTAAGACCTTAGGACAAGCACTGCAAGGGAGGAACAGAACACACCGATCTTTAGTTCCTGGGAGGACAGGATATACTGTCACAATCCTGTAACTCCAGACTGATAAAGACATGTGCTTGTTCATTACAGGTAAGAAAACACATATTTAGGGCTATAAACAGGGTAAAATGATTCAGGTGACATTCCTGTAATCAGCCAAGGCTGCTGGTGATGCAGTGGGGGGTGTACAGAGACCCCACACACTTGTGAGTGAGATATACTGATGGGTCACTTGGGGCTACTGTATAGTGGATGTGATTGCTATAGGGAGCTGATGTGTCTGTATGAGATATAATGCACTGTTTGCTTACTGTGATGCCGATTAAAGAGAGTCTGAAGCGAGAATAAATCTCGCTTCAGACCTCATATATAGTGCCCCTGCTAAACCGCCGCTATCCCGCGGCTTAACGGGGTTCCCGGATCCCCCAAATCCCCTCCGTAATGCGGGGGAGCGCTTCCTGGTTGGGGCAGGGCTAACCGCCGCAGCCCTGCCCCACGCACGTCTGTCAGCGCGTATCTCCGCCTCTCCCCCGCCCCTCTCAGTCTTCCTTCACTGAGAGGGGCGGGGGAGAGGCGGCGATGCGCTGCTGATAGACGCGACTGGAGGCAGGGCTGCAGCCGTTAGCCCTGCCTTCAGGAGCGACCAAGCCTGCGACCAAGTGTCGCAGTGGGGGGTTTGGGGGTGAAGGGACCCCCGTTTAGCCGCGGGATAGCGGCGTTTTAGCAGGGGAACACATGCCCCTGCTAACTATGAGCTCTGAAGCGAGATTTATTCTCGCTTCATCATAGAGCAGCTGCACATGTTATATGGTTAATGTCTCTTATAGGAAAGTTATACTTGTTATGGAGAATGTATTGATGAATACAGATGTGTATTCATATGTAATAATGGGATATACTGTCACATTCCTGTATCTCCAGACTGATAAAGACATGTGCTTGTTCATTACAGAAAATGTTCAATAAACACACTTCTGATTTCACCCAGCCCGCTCCCTGCGCACATTGGAGTTATTAACCATATTTTCAGCACATGTGCAACACAAGTGTACAACTCCTGGGGGGGGGGGGGGGGGGGCGCTATCAGCATACAGTGGGAGGGCTCAGTTGGAGACTAGTAGCCTGTGCTTGACCAGGGGGATCTGCCAGTCAGATTTCTCCCCATCCTGGGGGATCGGTGGCCACAGCACACACATTAGACTCTCAGCAGAGGTGGCCTTAAAGGAAACCCGAGGTGGAAATAAAAATAAACTGCTGAGATAAACATTTTTTATCTATCCTCCTACTCCTAAAAATGACTTATTTTTTTTCAGAATCCTACAGTTTTATTTTTCTGAGAAAAGAAAGTTGTATGCAAATAATGTATTGTCTCATATACCGACAGTCTTTCAGTGTTCAGAAGCAAAAATATATAAACTATTGACGTTTACTAATGTATCGCCTGTTCTCAGAAGCTGTTCTCTGCAAGAAAAAAACTTTATGGCTGTAATTCCTTATCAATGAGGGTGATGCTATAGTCTGACTTAGTACTGACTTGAGAAAAACTGATGTTTGCATACGCTAAATGTTAACTCTTTCAGGTAGAAAAAGAAAAAAAAAGAACCCAGCCTGGTTATTCGTATGTTTGGTACTGTAAATACACATGTCTGTCTCATCTTGTCATCTCGTGTTTCCTTATGGGCCCATTCGCACTGGGGCAATTTGAGGGCGTTTTCCACAGATTTCCAAATCTCCAGCGATTGTTAGTGCTTTGAAACACAGTACATAATATACTTCAGTGATCTCACTTCACCAATTCGTGGAAAACTAAAACCTGATGCATGCATCGCTTTATGCGTGTTGATGTAAACAGCGTGATACGTGTCTCTACACCTCTGGTGCTGAAGTGAAGTCCACATGGGTGTAGATACACAATGCAGCAGTTGGGAAATGGTTAAACTTTTTAAATTGATTTTCTCAAATAAATTTGGGTCTTTTTGAATTTTTTTTATTACTTGTTCCTTCCCACCAGGTATAGTCAGAAATCAGAAATGCTGATTTCTGATTCCGTCAAAATTTTCCAAAAAGTGCCTTTCCGATTCTGCCGATTTCAGTGGGAATCTGTTTTTCTGATTCCCGATTTCCGCATATGTCTAAAATTGTTATTTTTTTTCTTAATTTGTCAATAAAGTTAGTTAGTTGTAAAACCTTTTTTTTTTTTTTAAATATCAGAATCCGCTATTTTTTGCGGATGTACGCCATTACGCGAAAACCGCATTTCCAATTGCCAATCGCAGATAAATTTCTCCATTCTCTGATTGGCCTAATACTTCCAATATCTTCTGACTGGCCAAAAATTACTACAATCATCTGTGAAAAATGATGCATTCTGATTAGCCTAATAGTTCCAATGTCCCCTAATTAGCCTAAAATTACCGCAGTAATCCGATTTTCTGCAGAAAAAATCATTCTCTGATCCGCTGCTTCCGATTTCTGCGATCAGGCTAAACGTATCGGTACCTTGGAAATTTGGGGACGATGGCATGGGGGGGGGGGGGGGGGGGGCTTTGCAACTCACCAACTAACTGCAAAAGTCCGTGCCATTGATTCAATGAAAAACTCAGCACATGACACAACTCGGGATTCAAGGAACGTAGAGTTCTGCATTTTAGCTCTAAACCCAAAATATCTGATAAAAAAAAAAAATTGGAATGGTTCCGATTCCACCCGCCCATTTGTATCAGCAGCTTGAGCTGCAGTCCTGCCTAGAGCAGTTGTCCTAAGCGCTGTACACACACTAGATGAACGCTGGCGTATGCGGCCCATAATGACCTCCTGTGCTGAGAGTCCAGCCTGTGTACGGCAGCCCCCGACCCTACTGGACACCCCGCCAGCACTGCTCCCTGGTAAATCACTTCTGCACTGTTCTTCCTATTTACCCAGCCCACCACATGATGTCACTCCTGCTTGCTCCACCCCCCCCCCCCCCCCCCTTACATAGCACAGAACACGTCCGCACAGCCTCAGCCCTGCAATGATACCCGAGGGGTCGGGTTGCAATCCCCATCGGGCAACAGAGGCTGATAAACTCAGCGGGGATCCTCCTTAAAGGACCACTCCCACGAAACATTATATTTCCAAACACCCCCACAGTAGTTATAGCAACCATAAAGAATATTGACAGTGTCATTTATTTCAATTTCTAGCATGGCCCTTTAAAGATCCATATGACACTGTCAATCCCTGCACTCTCGCTGACGGACTTCTGTATCTATAAATCCATCACAGGGGAAGCCTGGTCAGAAACTAAGTAACTGATGGTATAATCCTTCCCTCGGCCCCAGTCTTTCCCAACTGCCATAAATTCTCCTGCTATCTCTCGGCTGACCAGGTCCCCACAGCCGCCACTCTCTGCCCAGGAATTCAGTAGATAGCTTTCAGCACAGCGCAGACATCGCTGTGCAATAAAATGCTCTAGCTAGCTCCTCTCCCCTATTCAGTCAATGTAAACACTGCTGCTGTGGCTGCATCTAATGACGCGCAGTCCTGTGACAGAGCGTCATTAGATACAGCCACAGCAGCAGTGTTTACGTCGACTGAATAGGGGAGAGGAGCTGGACGAGCATCTTATTGCACAGCGATTGTCCTGTCCTCACTACCACGTGTACCCCTGGGGCGTGTATGGAGCTTAGCAGGCAGATAAACACCCTCCTACTACTCAATAAATTGAGACCAGGTAATGATCTGTAGCTTTAATGAGCTGAAGTAAGTTGGTGTGAAACTGTGAACAAATAACAGAAATGATGCAATAAGTACATGAACTGCATATAAACATATCACATATCAGCATACAGTAGATAGACTAGTGCACACAGCAACATGGCTGCATGGATAGCTGACTAGGCCTCACTATACAGTTGAACTACTAACTAGCTGCCTACACAGAAATAACACACAATACATGTCTACAGCTAGTACTAGTCATGCAGATTCATAGAAAACAGTAAGAAAGAATGCCTTACCGGCTATGCAGCCTTTAGTGGAAGCACGGAGAAGATTCCTCAGCAGAGAGCATGTGAAAATGGCAGCTTCTAGAAGGCTACTCCCTTCTTGTCTGGTGCATGAGGTCACAGAGGAGGAGGAGTAACAGAAAGGCTGAACTTAACTGAGAACAATGTAATGCAGTGGTCAATAGGTGGCGCTGTCCTACCTCATTCTAACACAGGATAAATCCTGTATGGATTAGCACCCATTTTAATGAAAGATGTCTGCAAGACATGACACTCCCCGTCTGGTATCAACAGATACCACCATCATTCAGTAGGGGATAATAGGAGAATGAGTTCACACACTGGTCTGAGAAACAACTTGGTCTCTTGCTGTCTGCAGACCTTTACTTCTACTTTGCGGACATTTCCGTCCTCACTTGGAAACGTCTTGGTGACAAGTCCTAGAGGCCACTCATTTCTCTGCAATTGGCAGTCCTTTAGAAGTACAACATCTCCGGGTTTCAGGTTGGGCCTTGCAGTCTGCCACTTGTTCCGTGGTTGCAAAGTAGAGATGTATTGTTTCTTCCATCTGTCCCAGAATGTGTCAGCAAGGCACTGCACTTGTTTCCATTGACGTTTGTACATGTCTTTAGTGCTGAACTCACCAGGAGGAGGACTCACTTTCCCAGTCTTTTGGGTAAGGAGGGTTGCAGGAGTGAGAAGAAATGGTTCTTCTGGATCACTAAGAACTGGAGTCAGAGGTCTAGCATTGATGATAGCTGTGACTTCAGCCATGAAGGTTACCAGGCTCTCGTGAGTGAGTCTTGCAGTTCCTGCTTGTAGAAAGATGGAATCCAAGATTCTTCGGGCTATGCCGATCATCCTTTCCCAAGCTCCACCCATGTGAGAGGAGTGAGGTGGGTTGAAAGTCCAAGTGCAGTCCTGATCACTCAGGTATCTTTCCACAGCCTTGGCATCAATATTGGAAGAGATCTGTAGTTCTTTAGCAGCTCCAATGAAATTGGTGCCTCTGTCAGATCGAATGTGCTTCACAGGACCTCTGATTGCAATAAAACGTCTAAGGGCGTTGATAAAGCTTGAAGTATCCATAGATTCAATGACTTCAATGTGAACAGCTCTGATGGTCATACAGGTGAATATGACTGCCCAGCGTTTACTGTTTGCTTGACCGCCTCTAGTTTGACGTGCTGTGACGGACCAAGGCCCAAATACGTCAAGTCCAACATTGGTGAAAGGAGGATCCATACTGAGTCTATCAGCAGGCAGATTAGCCATCTTCTGTGTTTGTAGCATACCACGAAGTTTACGGCATGTGATGCAACTGAAGATGATGCTACTCACACATCTCTTTGCCCCAACTATCCACAATCCAGCAGTATGTAAAGCTCCTTCTGTAAACAGTCTTCCTTGGTGCTTGACTTGGATGTGGTAGTGTTGTACAATCAATCTTGTAACATGATGATGACCGGGAATTATCAAAGGATTCCTTTCATCAGGCTCTAGACTTGCTTGCTTAAGACGACCTCCTACTCTCAGGAGACCGTATTTGTCAAGGAATGGGTCAAGTTTCTTTAAAGAGCTGTCTTTAGGGATAGACTTGCTGTTAGTGATACAGGCAATCTCTTTGGTGTAGATTTCCTGCTGTACAGTGCGAATGATGAAGTTCTTGGAGTGTTGGAGTTCTGCTATGGTGTATACCTCTTGACAGTGGTGCCAACCTTTACACTTCTTAGCATCATTCGAATTGGTTCTTTGAAAAGATCGGGCTATGTGAGCTAGACAGGTAATGGCTCTAACAAGTGATTTCCAGGTAGAGAATCTCTTGAAGCGATGAGATTCAAAGGACTTGAAGAGTGTCACTGTGTGAAGTGCAGACACTTGTGGACGGATCTCAGTGTCTGAGTCTTCATCCACTAGTTCAAACATGTTGTTCTGGTGAACTGCTGGAGTGGAATTACACAAGAATGCAGGACCTGTGAACCAAGTTGTATTTTTGAGATGACTTGCTGCAACAGCTCTTGTAGCGTGGTCCGCAGGATTGTTGTCAGTGGACACATAATGCCACTGTTCTGGACTGGTGGATTTCCTAATCCGCAGCACCCTGTTGTTGACATAAACATAGAATCGTCTGGACTCGTTGTTGATGTAGCCTAAGACTACTTTGCTGTCTGTGTAGAATTCAGCCTTTTTAAGGTCAATGTCAATCTCAGATGTGATTAGCTCAGCCATTTCAACAGCTAGGACTGCTGCACAAAGTTCAAGTCTGGGTATCGTGTGCTCAGGCTGTGGTGCAAGTTTTGCTTTGCCCATAACAAAGCCAATGTGGCATTGTCCTTTAATGTCTATGGTTCTAAGATAAGCGACAGCAGATATGGCTTTAACTGAAGCATCAGAAAATACACAAAGTGTATGATCTTGGACATCTGTAGATGGCACAGGAGCATATGTGCGTGCAACTTTAAGGCTAGACAGAGCTGCTAGAGAGTTTCTCCATTCCACCCACAGATTCTTCTTGTCAGGAGGCAATGGAACATCCCAGTCAGTAGTTTCACGGGTTAAATCTCTGAGCAAGGCCTTACCCTGGATAGTGACAGGAGCCGCAAATCCCAAAGGGTCATATAGGCTGTTGATTGCAGATAGGACACCTCTGCGAGTAAAAGGTTTTTCTTCCTTGCTAACTTGAAAGGTGAAGGTGTCAGATTTTAAGTCCCAGAGAAGTCCAAGGCTACGTTGGACTGGTAAAGTTTCTGACCCCAGATCCAAGTCCCTTAGGTCATTAGAATGATCTTCAGAAGGGAAGGCTTCCATAACTTCTTTGCTGTTTGAAGCAATCTTGTGAAGTCTCAAGTTGGAGCAGGCAAGCATGTCTTGGGCTCTTTTGAGGAGACTGATTGCAGAGTCATTAGAAGGTAATGATTTCAAACAGTCATCTACATAGAAGTCTCTTTCTACAAACTGTCTTGTGTCCAACCCATATTCTCTCTCTCCTTCTTGAGCAGAACGTCTGAGTCCATATATAGCAACTGCAGGTGAGGGGCTGTTCCCAAAGATGTGCACTCTCATGCGATACTCTATGATGTCCTTTGAAGGATCATTGTCTTTAAACCAGAGGAATCTGAGGAAGTTTCTATCCTTCTCCTTAACAAGGAAGCAATGAAACATCTGTTGGATGTCGGCAATCAGAGCGACAGTGTCCTTGCGGAAACGGAGAAGTACCCCCAGTAGCTTGTTATTCAGGTCAGGGCCTGTCAGCAGCACATCGTTTAGGGAGATGCCTTCAAATTTGGCGCTAGAGTCAAACACTACTCTGATCTGACCTGGCTTCTTTGGATGATATACTCCAAAAATTGGCAGGTACCAGCATTCTTCAGGACCTTTAAGGGGTGGGGCAATCTCTGCATGATTGTTCTCAAATATTTTCTGCATGAAAGAAAAGAAGTGTTCTCTCATTTCTGGCTTTCTTTGGAAGTTACGTCTGAGAGAAGAGAAACGTTTAAGCACTTGTACTTTGTTGTTAGGTAGGCGTCTTCTCTGAGTTCTGAAAGGAAGGGGTGCAACCCAACTGTTAGTGCTGTCCTTCACAAAGTCTCGTTCCATTATTTCCAAGAACTGCTTGTCTTCAATAGATAATGCTACCCGATTATCATCTTTTGACCTCTGGAAGACTCTGCATCCTAAGTGGTCTTGGTCACTGTCACAGGCATCATTGTCACTAGAGACATCTGTGAAGGGACAAGGTAGATGGGAGGCACATGGTAGCTCCTTTATGAGAAAGTTGTTGACACATGGTTGGAAAAGTGAGGGGCGCCCACTTGCTAGTGTGCTTGTGAACATACTATGAACTGTATCTGGCTTGTGCACACGCCCTAGGCAGACCTCACCTATTATGACCCATCCTAGGTCTAGCTTCTGAGCATAAGGAGCATCATGGGAACCATCTATTTGTTTTCTCACTTTATGGATTCGTAGGATATCCCTCCCGAGTAGCAAGATTATCTTAGCCTGTGGATCAAGTTCTGGGATCAGGTGGGCTATACGCTTCAAGTGTGCATGATGTAATGCGACATCTGGAGTAGGAATTTCAGATCTATGATCAGGAATCTGGTTGCACTCTATTAGAGTTGGTAAGGGCAAGCAGATGCTTCCATCTATAGCTTCGATCTGGAAGCCAGATGCTCTTCTCCCCGCCGTCTCCACAATTCCTGCACAAGTCCTTAGTGAGTATGGAGAGCTGGGGCCTTTAACATTGAACATATCAAAGAAGGTTGGGTGGGCTAGAGACCCATTGCTTTGATCGTCTAGGATGGCATACATTTTTACTGCTTTCTCCCTTTGTTCTGCTGGGTAGACTCGGACTAGACACATTTTGGAGCAGGATCTTCCACCTGTGGCTCCTTTGCAGACCTCTGTGCACTGTGGAGTGACCTCTAATGTAACTGTAGGAGTGTCACCCTCCTCCCCGCCATGCTCGGTTGTGCTGTGAGTATGTTGTAAAGTCCATGGAGCTGGTCCAGGATGTAGTGCTGTGTTGTGATCTGTGCTATCACATTCTTTACAATTTTCACTAAACTTGCAGTTCTTGGCAAAGTGAGTGGTGGATGAGCAGCACTTGTAACAGATGCTATTCTCTCTAAGAAAGGCTTTACGTTCCTCAATGGGTTTCTCTCTAAACCCCCTACATTTCAGCAGAGAATGTGGCCTTCTGTGTATAGGACACTGCTTACCAGGGTCTCTAACTTTGTTTGCTGCCTGGGAGGAGCCAGCAAACCTGTGGGGAGAGTCTGGGGAAGACAGTTCAGTCTTGTGAACTGCCACTGAAGCTTTGTGTGAAGGAAGACCTGGAACAGAAGTACATGTTAGTGCAAAATCAAAACTAGGATCATTTCTTATCTTAGCCTGATCATGTATAAAGTCTACAAACACAGAAAATGGAGGAAATGAAACATGGTATTTTTTCTTATAGTTAGAACCACATTTAACCCACTCATTTTGTAAGCCAGGGGTTAACTTTTGTACTATGAGGTTAACACCTCTGGCAGTGTCAAAATATGCAAGGCCTGACAGATCACCTTCAGATTTGGCTACCTGAAGTTCCATTAACAAGTCACTAAGTTCCCTGAGTTTCTGCAAGCCTTTGGAAGCTATTTTAGGGAAATCTTCTATCCTTTTAAACAAAGAGTTTTCTATAGCCTCCACTGAACCATAACATTCATCAAGTCTGTCCCAAACCATTTTTAGTCCAGCTGCTGGGTTTCTTATGTTAATGGACCTGATTCTTTTTACATGCTCAGCAGATGCAGTCCCTAGCCACTTAGCTAAGAGGTCCATCTCCTCACTAGGGGACAGTTCAACATCTTTAATTGTGTTCTTAAAGGAGGACCGCCAGGCCCTATAACTCTCAGGGTGATCATCAAACTTCACAAGTCCCTTGGCAACCAGCTCACGCCGTGTGAGGAACTTAACAATGTCCATGCTGGTTTGAGCAGGAGCAGGGAAAGATGGTGGTGTGTTGCCATAGTGAGAAAGTGGTGTGTAATCATACCTGTCAGTAGTCTCTCGTTTTGGTCGAAATGTCTCATACCTATTTGGCGTGTAAGGAGAAGTTCCTGGAACGTTATGTGCCGGTTGAAGTTCCGGACGTGGTGGCAGGTGCTCTGAAATCAGTTCATTTTCTATATTGACTTCTGGCTTGCTGGCTGGAGGCTTATTCTGGTTTTCTGTCTGGGCTGTGAATTGAGTTTGATGAGATCTGTCGATGAGGTCCCGTTGAGCATCTTCCATTGACAGGAAAGAGTCGATCATTCTGGAATGTCGATGGACATAATCTGAAGTGCGCTGCAGGGGATCCTGATGGGCGAGATCAAGGCTGGCTGGCCTGCTGTGTCTTTCGTCGTCTGGGTGGATGAGTGCTTCTAAGGCTTCTGCTTTGGCAATAGCTGCAGCAGCTTCCCTCTGTGCTGAGAGCTTCTCTAGTGCTGCTTGCTGTTTTGCCCTTTCAGTTTCAAGTGTCGCTTGTTGCAGCTTTAGCTGCATCTCTTGCTCTGCGAAGGCAGCACGTGCTTTTGCAGCTTCAGCTTCTGCGCGAGCAATGGCGGCCGCATTGCTGACTGATGAGGATCTTGTAGAGCGACTGACTTTAGACCTTGTCTTGTAAGAAGAAGTTTGGCTTTCTGACATGATGCTGCTGTTAAGGATCTTGACTGTGTAGAGACTGCTGCGTACTGATATGCACGTAGCTGCGTGGTAGTATAGCTGTCTCTGTAGTCAGTATCTTATTTTCCACTCACTGGGTAGCAGCGTTTCACTGGCTGGGAAGCTAGCCGGTCTGGTTCCACTCGCGGGTAGCAGCCGTTTCACTGTCCTGTCCTCACTACCACGTGTACCCCTGGGGCGTGTATGGAGCTTAGCAGGCAGATAAACACCCTCCTACTACTCAATAAATTGAGACCAGGTAATGATCTGTAGCTTTAATGAGCTGAAGTAAGTTGGTGTGAAACTGTGAACAAATAACAGAAATGATGCAATAAGTACATGAACTGCATATAAACATATCACATATCAGCATACAGTAGATAGACTAGTGCACACAGCAACATGGCTGCATGGATAGCTGACTAGGCCTCACTATACAGTTGAACTACTAACTAGCTGCCTACACAGAAATAACACACAATACATGTCTACAGCTAGTACTAGTCATGCAGATTCATAGAAAACAGTAAGAAAGAATGCCTTACCGGCTATGCAGCCTTTAGTGGAAGCACGGAGAAGATTCCTCAGCAGAGAGCATGTGAAAATGGCAGCTTCTAGAAGGCTACTCCCTTCTTGTCTGGTGCATGAGGTCACAGAGGAGGAGGAGTAACAGAAAGGCTGAACTTAACTGAGAACAATGTAATGCAGTGGTCAATAGGTGGCGCTGTCCTACCTCATTCTAACACAGGATAAATCCTGTATGGATTAGCACCCATTTTAATGAAAGATGTCTGCAAGACATGACAGCGATGTCTGCGCTGTGCTGAAAGCTATCTACTGAAATCTTGGGCAGAGAGTGGGGGCTGCGGGGACCTGGTCAGCCGAGAGATAGCAGGAGAATTTATGGCAGTTGGGAAAGACTGGGGCCGAGGGAAGGATTATACCATCAGTTACTTAGTTTCTGACCAGGCTTCCCCTGTGATGGATTTATAGATACAGAAGTCCATCAGCGAGAGTGCAGGGATTGACAGTGTCATATGGATCTTTAAAGGGCCATGCTAGAAATTGAAATAAATGACACTGTCAATATTCTTTATGGTTGCTATAACTACTGTGGGGGTGTTTGAAAATATAATGTTTCATGGGAGTGGTCCTTTAAAGTAAATCTGTAGGAGAAAAAACTGCCCCTGAGAGATACTTACTGCCCCTGGGGATACTTACTGCCCTTGGGGTGTACTTTCTGCCCCTGGTGATACTTACTGTCCCTGGGGGTACTTACTGCCCCTGGAGGATACTTACTGTCCCTGGGTTGTACCTTCTGCCCCTGGTGATACTTACTGCCCCTGGGGGATACTTACTGCACCTGGGGGATGTTCTGCCCCTGGGGGATACTTACTGCCCCTGGGGGATACTTACTGTCCCTGGGGGGTACTTACTGTTCCTGGGAGGTACTTACTGTTCCTGGGAGGTACTTACTGCACCTGGGGGATACTTACTGCCCCTGGAGGATACTTACTGCCCCTGGGGGTACTTACTGCCCCTGGGGGTACTTACTGCCCCTGGGAGATACTTACTACCCCTGGGGGGTACCTACTGCCCGTGGGGGATACTTACTGCCCCTGGGGTGTACGTTCTGCCCCTAGGGTGTACGTTCTGCCCCTGGGGGTACTTACTGTTACTGGGAGGTACCTACTGCACCTGGGGGATACTTACTGCCCCTGGGGGGTACCTACTGCCCCTGGGGGATACTTACTGCCCCTGGGGTGTACGTTCTGCCCCTGGGGATACTTGCTTTCCCTGGGGGTACTTACTGTTCCTGGGAGGTACTTACTGCCCTGGGGGATACTTACTGCCCCTGGGGATACTTACTGCCCCTGGGGGATACTTACTGGCTCTGGGGATACTTACTGCCCCTGGGAAATACTTACTGCCCCTGGGGATACTTACTGCCTCTGGGGATACTTACTGCCCCTGGGAGATACTTACTGCCCCTGGGGGATACATACTGGCCCTGGGGGATACATACTGGCCCTGGGGGATACTTACTGGCCCTGGGGATACTTACTGCCCCTGGGAGATACTTACTGCCCCTGGGAGATACTTACTGCCCCTGGGGGGTACTTACTGCCCCTGGGGGGTACTTACTGCCCCTGGGGGATACTTACAGCCCCTGGGAGATATTTACTGCCCCTGGAGCGTGCCTATTGCACCTGGGGGATACTTACAGCCTCTGGGGTGTGCCTATTTCACCTGGGGGATACTTACAGCCCCTGGGAGATACTTACTGCCCCTGGGAGATATTTACTGCCCCTGGGGTGTGCCTATTGCACCTGGGGGATACTTACAGACCCTGGGAGATGCTTACTGCCCCTGGGGGTTACTTAATGCCCATGGGGGTACTTTCTGCCCCCGGGGGTACTTACCTCAGGAGGGAGAAGCCTTGGGATCCCAATAAGGCTTCCCCCATCCTCCTGAGCCAGCTGAATCCAGTACTGGCTCCCCCCAAACACTGCGCAGCAATATTTACATGTGCCTGCCTGTGCAAGCAAACTAGCGGCTCTCTGGGGGAAAGTTCCGCTCTGCAGCGCAGGCACAGACAGCTCCCGCCTGCACAGTGCAGCACAACCTATCGGGCTCAGCTACAGTATTTCCCCCAGAAGCCCAAGGGGAACCTGATACTGCAGCAGAGGCTTCCCCCTCCTGAGGTAACTACCCCCTAGGGGCACTTTTTTCATTACACGTTCTCTTTAAACATACCCGAAGTGACATGTGACATGATGAGATAGACATGCTTATGTACAGTGCTTAGCATACAAATAACTAGGCTGTGTTCCTTTTTTTCTTTCTCTGCCTGAAAGAGTTAAATATATGGTATGTAAGTGGCTGACTCAGTCCTGACTCAGACAGGAAGTGACTACAGTGTGACCCTCACTGATAAGTGGAGGGTGGAAGGTAAAAATAAAAAGCACAAGAACAAGATTAGCTCTGAAAAGAGCTGTTGTGGGGTGCTATTTTAGCAATAATAATCAGCCAGGAGCAAGCTAACAAGCTTACAAAAGCCTAACTAATCTTTCCCTATGACAAGACAAGACAAATAACATTTATATTGCGCTTTTCTCCTTGCGGACTCAAAACGCCAGAGCAGAGCAGCAGCCACTAGGGCGCGCTCTATTGGCAGTAGCAGTGTAAGGGAGACTTGCCAAAGGTCTCCTACTGAATTAGTGCTGGCTTACTGAACAGGCAGAGCCGAGATTCAAACCCTGGTCTCCTGTGTCAGAGGCAGAGCCCTTAACCATTACACCATCAGCCAACTATGAGAGTCTGCCAGCAGCTTTCCCTTCACTAATTACTACAGGCACACGAGTGAGTGTAAAGCCCGGGGCTGCCTGCCTTATATAAGGGGGGGAGTGGCTCCAGGAGAGAATGTAGCCTGATTGGCTACAATGTGCCTGCTGACTGTGATGTAGAGGGTCAAAGTTGACCCTAATGGTGCACTATGGGGGCGAACTGAGCTTCCGGGAAAGTTCACGTTCACATGCGATCACGATCGCCTGGAACCGTTTGCCGGCGAACCGTTCGGGCCATCTCTAATCTCATCATGTCACATGTCACCTCGTGTATCCTTTAACATGCAGGACACCGTACTGCCCGGACCTGTTGCATGCCTGTATTGCAGACTGTCCTGCCTGTATGGTGGAGGTCTGACCTCTGTATACAGAATATAATGGTCTTTACCTTTGTTTTGTTGGACGATGAGACTGTTTATATCCTCTTGTGTCTCTCCGGCTCCTGAAATACAGATCATAGTTACTATTCAGCGCTCCACATGAAAGGGAAGTATATAAATGTAGAAAACAAAAGCCTCAGGTCTGCTCTGATCACTTCCAGCAAGGATTGCAATGGAAGATCACTCTGTCACCCATTCCTCTGATTTACAATCATTGTATTTGGGTTACTATTTGTCAGGAGACATCACAGACCTGAACTCAGAACTTCCTCTCTGCTCTAAAAGATACGCAACAACCTTTACAGAAAAGCATTTCTCTGCCAGGACTGGTGCACACCAAGAGCGCTTCTGAGAACTTTAAAAAAAAAACACCAGCACTTTGAAAAGCGCTTGGCTAATGTTTTTGGATGGGATGGATCACACCAGAGTGATGTGATTTTCTCCCAAATGCAAGTGCGCTGCAGCATTTCTGCTGATTTCTGAGGATATTCAGCCTCAATGTTAAGTATAGGAAAGTGGAAAATCACGATTTTCTAAGCGCTTTTGTTACAGAAGCTGTGTTGAGTTATAACAATAAAAAAAAAACGCAACACCAGAACGCTCCAGAAATCGCTAGGCATGATTGAAAAATCGCTAGGCAAATGCCTAGAATCGCCTAGAAAAATCACTTAAAGTGCTAAGCAATTGCGATTACGCTAGCGCTTCTTGGTGTGCACTGGCCCTTACAGCTATTACAAATCCTGCAATACATCTGCAGTGTGTCTACTTCCTGCTTTCATGGAAGCAGACATAGGGTTAACATCCTGTGTTTACAAATTAGCTGCTCTGTTGAAGCTGAGAGATCAACTTGTGGTTAGTCACAGATAAGGGGGAATTAGACAGGCTCTTCTCTCTAAATACATACAAGGTGCATTCCTCTCTGTTTTCCTTCTGTCCTGTGCAACAGTTCAGGTCTGCTTTAAAGGAAAGCGGTCATAGGTTTATACTTACCTGGGGCTTCCTCCAGCCCCCCTGCAGGCCGCTCGGTTCCTCGCTGTCTCCCCGGGCCGCTCCCGTCCACTGCTGGATGTTCTGGTGCTGTGGCTGAGTTTAGCTGCGTTGCACATGTACGGCCCAGCCATGTGCTCTCCCTGTCACGCTCCCGCAGGTAGAAGCGTTCTGCATCTGCTCAGAGGTTGCTGCTCAGGCACAGAATGCCCCGGCCGTGGGAACGCAATGGGGAGTGTGCGAGGCTGGGTCGCACATGTGCGCCGAAGTGCAGCTTGGCCAGAATACCAGGCCAACCAGCAGCAGACAGAAGTGGCCCGGGAACACAGCGAGGGACCAAGCAGCCTGCAGGGGGGCTGAGGGAAGCCCCAGGTAAGTATAAAACCTGAGTCCTCTTTAGTCTCAGGTATACTTTGCATATCTAATGTCTCTGGCACTTCTTCAGACTGACTTCTTGCTGACTGACAATGTTAGAGCATACAATCAGAAGGAGGTAGAGAGGTTTTTTTGCAAATAAAAGTGTCGTCCAGATACATTAATTACAAGGGAGCTTGCAAGGATTGTGAGGTATTTATGGCAAACAAACAAGACCCTTGATTTACTTAAAGAGAGTCCTGCAGCCTCCTAAAATGCCCCTTTTTTTCAGCCATTCTTATCAAGTATTAATGGCAGTGCTGAAATTCTGCTATCCCGCAGCAAAACGAGGCTTTAATCACCCCCAAATACCATGGAAAAAATCCAAGACTTTCAAAGTCCTGGATTTTGCTGCCCGGGGAGGCCGAGCTGAGCGCTGTAGCTCTGCCTCCATTTGTGACAATCTCCCACGGATCTCCGCCTCCTCCCGCCCCTCTCAGTGAAGGAAGACCGAGAGGGGTGGGAGAAGGCGGAGATCAGCGGGAGATTGACATGAATAGAGGCAGAGCTGCACCTCAAAGCTCTGCCTCCAACAGGAAGGAGCCCCGCAATTTGCCTCGGTATTTCGGGGTGTTTAAAGCTTCGTTTTGCCGCGGAATAGCGGCGTTTCAGCGAAGCCATTAATGCTTAAGAAGACTGGCTAAAAAGGGCATTTTAGGAGGCATCAGACTCTCTTTAACTTCTACATAGACTCAGACTGGCATGGAGAGTGTTTACAGACCCTATCCTGTTCATTGTACGCTGCTGGAACCTGGAAACAGTGAACTGTCTGTTACTGAGCAACGGAACTCCAGGAGGCACAGTGGTTCCCGGGGGAGGATGGGGGGCAGCAATGCCCCAGTGTAGCCGCCGACACCACTGCTTTGACCGTTGTGACCTGTATCCTGATAACGCGGGAATTGGAAGTGAAGAGAGTTCCAAGTAGAAAAGATAGACAACCAAAAAAATATATAAATAAAAAAGCAAAATAGGTTATTATCTTACTCCGTATTATACAAATCTGTAAAGATTTTAACTTGTGAACCGCTTCAGTAGTGTTATCTGGTTTAAAGGGACTCCGAGCAGTGCAAAAACTATGGAAAGATGCATATCATTTTAAAGCTCTCTTTCTCCTCTTTCCAATGATATATAAACCACCGCCCTACGTCTTTTAGTTTTCGCTATTTTCGCGATTGAAATTGCCGCGGCCGCGATTTCGATCGCGAAAATAGAGAAAACTAAAAGGCGTAGGGCAACGATTTAGGTGTCGTCAGAAAGAGGAGAAAGAGAGCTTTAAAATGATATCCATCAAGCCATAGTTATATTGTATTACACAGGCCGACACTTTCCCCAGTGTCAGCAGCTCCATTCTGCTGAATGCAGCTGCTGACTTTGACAAAAAGTCGCCCTGTGTAATACAATATAACTATGGCTTGATGGATATCATTTTAAAGCTCTCTCTCTCCTCTTTCTGACGACACCTAAATCGTTGCCCTACGCCTTTTAGTTTTCTCTATTTTCGCGATCGAAATCGTGGCCGCGGCAAATTCAATCGCGAAAATAGCGAAAACTAAAAGGCGTAGGGTGGCGGTTTATATATCATTGGAAAGAGGAGAAAGAGAGCTTTAAAATGATGTGCATCTTTCCATAGTTTCTGCACTGCTCGGAGTCCCTTTAAGATAAGTGCTCTGCTTTTGCCCTCAGTCGGCAGAACTCGTTGTGCTGTAAATTCTTAGAATGCTTTGACGTCTCTCTGCTAGCAGAAAATATAGAAACTGAAAGCAGAAGTCCCCTGTTATTGTCTCACACTGCCCCCTAGTGACCAGTGGCCATAAATACATATTACAGCAGTAATAATTAGAAGAAAGGAAATGTAACAAATAAAAAAAAATCTGAAATAAATTGGCCTCTAGCACTTGCAAGCCTCTAAGGGCTTGTTTCCACTGTTGCGACGCGATTTCGGCCGCATTCCGACGCTTGTAAAAACGCATGCGGATGCGTTTCCACATGCGTTTTTACCCGCGATTTCGCCTGCGATTTCGCATGGCAGGGTGCCATGCGAAATTAACCATGACACTGCCAGGGCTAAATAAAATTGAAAAAGGTGCGAAATCGCACGCGAAATCGCGGGTAAAAACGCATGTAACAAACGCATGCGTTTTTACTATTAAATACATTAGCGGCGATTCGCACGGATTCCCGACGCAGGCGAAATCGTTGGCTCTTTTGTGCGTTTTTTTCACGCTGAAAAAAACGCACCTCAACAACGCTACAGTGGAAACAGGCCCATCCACTTGCATTACATGTGCGGATCTGCATGCGTTGGACGCATGCAGATTCGCGATATTGGAAACGAGCCCTAAAAAAAATTGGCTACTAAAAGGTTAATGACTGTGAACCACCCTGAGCAGTCAGCCAATCTGAAATGGGTTCTGAGCTGTTTTTGCTCAGTCATCCCAGTGAAAACGTAGTGAGCTCTGATTGGGCAGAGTGGGCGGAGCATGGCGGGGTCACGACTTTCCCAGAACTCACCATTCTGATTATTCACTGCAAGCGGGACCTGCAAAAATAAAAGTGACACATGAATTATTACAGAACTTTTTTTATAGTATTCCAGCACTTTCTTTAAAAAGAACTTGAGGCGGCATGAAAATTGTAAAAAAAAAACAACATCATACTACCTGCTCCACGCCGCCTCCCGGATGAATCTGCGCCCCTCCACGCCGCTCTCCCTTCATCCTCCACAGCTGGTGTAATGTCTGATCACCGGCGGAAGAAATCCAAGATGGCCGCCACCCAGAAGTACTACCTGAGTCACGGCTTAGCGCTGATTGGAGGAAGCTGGCGGGGAGGGAGCTGAAGGAGGCGGGGGAGTGAGGTAAAAGAGGGCGTGGCAGCGAGGTAATGGAGGTGGGGGAGCGAGGAGGGGAGGGAGCTGAAGGAGGCGGGGGAGTGAGGTGAAAGAGGGCGTGGCAGCGAGGTAATGGAGGTGGGGGAGCGAGGAGGGGAGGGACCTGAAGGAGGCGGGGGAGTGAGGTGAGTGATGGCTGGGAGGGGAAAAAGGAGGCTAGTAGCAATCAGATTGTCACTAGTTTTGTGGGGGGACAGCAGAGCCCAGGGGGGACTGACAGCGGCACCAGAAGGACACAGAGACATGTTATTCGGCAGAGAACACAACTCTGTGTCCTATAACTTATATAACTATCTGCCTCAGGTACACTTAAAGCGGACCTGAACGCAGAACTTCCTCTGTGCTCTAAAAGATACGCAACAGCATAATGAACTTTAAAGAAAAAAATTCCTTTGTTACAGCTGATACAAATCATGCAATAAATCTGCAGTGTGTCTACTTCCTGCTTTCATGGAAGCAGACTTATTGTTAAACAGAAACCGTATCGAAGCATTGAACTTTATCCCAATCAGTAGCTGATACCCCCTGTCACATGAGAAATCTATTCCTTTTCACAAACGGATCATCAGGGATGTCGGCATGGCTGATATTGTGGTGAAACCCCTCCCACAGTGTGATGTCATGACCATAATTCTGACATCACACTGTGGGAGCCTTGTTGCATTGTGGGAAATAACAGCTGTTTCCAGCTGCCAAAAAAGCAAGCAGCATCTTCTTCCAGTGAAATCATCTGCCAGCAGTAAAAATGTCACCAGGTGATAAATGTCAGAATGTAAATCAGGGAGGGGAAAGATTTTACAATGGGAAAACAACAACTAAATCATTTATACATAATTATTGTGAAAATTAAGCACACATTACGCTATTTTCACTGGAGTTCCTCTTTAATATCCTGTGTTTACCAATTAACTGCTCTGCCGAAGCAGTCAGGTGGCACAGAGGGGAGATCAAATTGTACTTGTGATTAGTCAGAGATGAGGGGGAATTAGACAGGGTAAACTCTCTAAATACATACAGGGTGCATTTCTCTGTGTTTTCCCTCTGTCCTGTGCAAGAATTCAGCTCCACTTTCAGCATAAAATCATTATTAACAAAATAAACTAGCAAAGCTTAAAGTGTAACTGTCGGGCATAAAATCAGAAATCAATTCTTTATTTTTATCTGGTAAACAAGTAATAAGGATACTAACCAGGCAATCCAAAAGTTAACAATCACTATTACTTTTCTTGTTGATAATTGATCATTCCCCAGTTTGCCTGACTCTTATTTGGTACGCAAAAAAGGAAGTTGCAGGGCATGCTGGGTTGTCCTTTTTTGCTTCTGTACATTAGTTAAGTCTGAGGGGAAATAAAGAAGCAAAAAAGGACAACCCAGCATGCCCTGCGAACTTGCGGCAATGTACCAAATAAGTCAGGCAAACTGGGGAATGATCAATTATCAACAAGAAAAATAATAGTGATTGTAACGTTTGGATTGCCTGGTTACCATCCTTATTGCTTGTTTACCAGATAAAAATAAAGAATTGATTTTTGATTGTATCCCTGACAGTTACACTTTAACCATCTTAGCGGTATGGACGAGCTCAGCTCGTCCATCACCGCCGATGGCTGCCGCTCAGGCCCTGCTGGGCCGATTTTGCTCAAATAAAGAGTAGCACATGCAGCCGGCACTTTGCCAGCCGCGTGTGCTGCCCGATCGCCGCCGCTCTGCGGCGATCCGCCGCGAGCAGCGGCGAAAGAGGGTCCCCCCAGCCGCCTGAGCCCTGCGCAGCCGGAACAAATAGTTCCGGCCAGCGCTAAGGGCTGGATCGGAGGCGGCTGACGTCAGGACGTCGGCTGACGTCCATGACGTCACTCCGCTCGTCGCCATGGCGACAGGAGAAGCCAAACACGGAAGGCTGCTCATTGCGGCCTTCCGTGTTACTTCTGGCTGCCGGAGGCGATCGGAAGAACGCCTCCGGAGCGCCATCTAGTGGGCTTTCATGCAGCCAACTTTCAGTTGGCTGCATGAAATAGTTTTTTTTTTATTTAAAAAAAACCCTCCCGCAGCCGCCCTGGCGATCTTAATAGAACGCCAGGGTGGTTAAGCTTGAGGCCAGCCGGAACTAAAGATAAATTGTGTGGCGGGGAGGAGGCGTTCATGTGACTATGACAAGGTCAGTAACTTTCTGCGTGACAAACCTCACAGGAAGCCTTTAACCACCCTGGCATTCTATTAAGATCGCCAGGGTGGTGGCGCAGCAGTATTTTTATTTTATTTTTTTTAAACCAGGGGTCTCAGGAGGGGGGGGGGCTTACGCGTCGGGTAGCGGCGCATCAGCGGCGATCGTCCCCCACACACAGCTAGCAAAGTGCTAGCTGCGTGTTTTTTTTTTTTAAATTGTTAAAATCCGCCCAGCAGGGCCTGGGCGGCGCCCTCTAGCAGTCATGGACGAGCTGAGCTGTGCAGTGCTGCAGAAGATGTCAGTGCTGCTATATAAATACATAATAATAATATGGTAGGACATTAGACTATGACTATGGTGGGATTAGATTGTGAGCTCCTCTGAGGACAGTCAGTGACAGGGGCGTAGCAATAGGGGTTGCAGAGGTTGCGACCGCATCGGGGCCCTTGGGCCAGAGGGGCCCCAAAAGGCCCTCCCACAGCTACAGTATTAGCTCTCTATTGGTCCTGTGCTCATAATAATCACTTCCATAGATAGTTTGAATAGTGGTAATCAGTAACAAGCTGCTCCCCATCCCCTTCTTGCACCTCTGACTCTGTAGTAGCCATTGGCAGGTTTTGGTGCGCCGTATCAATTGTTATATATAAAGTGCTTGGGGGGCCCCATTGTAAAACTTGCATCGGGCTCACAGCTCCTTAGCTACGCCACTGGTCAGTGACATGACTATGTACTCTGTAATGTGCTGCAGAAGATGTCAGTGCCATATAAATACATAATAATAATATGGTAGGACATTAGACTATGACTATGGTAGGATTAGATAGTGAGCTCCTCTGAGGACAGTCAGTGACATGACTATGTACTCTGTAATGTGCTGCAGAAGATGTCAGTGCCATATAAATACATAATAATATGGGAGGACATTACACTATGACTATGGTAGGATTAGCGTGTGAGCTCCTCTGAGGACAGTCAGTGGCATGACTATGTACTCTGTAATGTGCTGCAGAAGATGTCAGTGCCATATAAATACATAATAATATGGGAGGACATTACACTATGACTATGGTAGGATTAGCGTGTGAGCTCCTCTGAGGACAGTCAGTGACATGACTATGTACTCTGTACAGTGCTGCAGAAGATGTCAGTGTTATATAAATACTTACTAATAATATGGTGGGACATTACACTATGACTATGGTAGGATTAGAGTGTGAGCTCCTCTGAGGACAGTCAGTGACATGACTATGTACTCTGTACAGTGCTGCAGAAGATGTCAGTGTTATATAAATACTTACTAATAATATGGTGGGACATTACACTATGACTATGGTAGGATTAGAGTGTGAGCTCCTCTGAGGACAGTCAGTGACATGACTATGTACTCTGTACAGTGCTGCAGAAGATGTTAGTGCTATATAAATACATAATAATAATATGGGAGGACATTACACAATGACTATGGTAGGATTAGATTGTGAGCTCCTCTGAGGACAGTCAGTGACATGACTATGTACTCTGTACAGTGCTACAGGAGATGTCAGTGCTATATAAATACATAATAATAATATGGTAGGACATTAGACTATGAATGTGGTAGAATTAGATTGTGAGCTCCTCTGAGGACAGTCAGTGACATGACTATGTACTCTGTAATGTGCTGCAGAAGATGTCAGTGCTATATAAATCTATATATATAAAATCAGATGTACAGCATGTATTTGTGTATGTGTGTGTATGTGCCGCGATCACTCGAAAACAGCTTGACCGATTTGAATGAAACTTGGTATACAGATCCCTTACTACCTGGGAAGATATGTTCTGGGGGTCTCGTGTCCCCCCTGCACACACAGATGGAATGTCTGCAGTTTACATATGTTACCACTGTTAATCGCAGGGTTTTCAAACTTGGCACACTTGGTCACTGGGTGAATGAGAGTAATATTCAGGAAAGTGGGTGGAGCCTACAACAGCCAATCAAAAGTCACCTATTGATTTTTAAGGGGAATATTTAAACTGCTGCCATTCTTACACTGTTAATGGCATAGGCTTCAAACTTGATACAGTCGGTCATTGGGTGACTAGGGTCCAAATTCACTAAAGGGGCGGGGCCACAAACAGCCAATCAGACTTTCTTGGTGGATAAACTGCTTCCATTCACACATTTTTAAGCCAGGAACCTGAAAGCTCACAAACTTGGTCATTGAGTGACTGAATGTCAAGGTTACAAAAAGTGGGCGGAGCCAAAAATAAAGTTCACTAGGAAAATATAAACTGCAGCCATTCTTACACTGTTAATGGCAGGGTTCTCAAACTTTGCACAGTTGGTCACTGGGTGACTGGGATGAATATTCAAGAGAGTGGGTGGAGCCTACAACAGCCAATCAAAATTCACCTGTTGATTTTCAAAGGGAATATTTACATTGCTGCCATTCTTACACTGTTAATAGCAGATGCTTCAAACCTGGTACTGTTAGTCACTGGGTGACTGGGGTTCAAATTCGGAAAGGGGTGGAGCCACAAACAGCCAATCAGATTTTTTTAATTTCAATGGGAATATACAAATTATTGATACCAAAAGCCCAAAGCTCATAAACTTGGTCATTGAGTGACTGTATGTCAAGGTTAGAAAAAGTGGGCGGAGTCAAATACTACATTTTTTCCAGGGGAAAATATAAACTGAAGCCATTCTTACACTTTTAATAGCAGGATTCCCAAACTTGACACACAGTGGGCCACTGGGTGACTTGGATTAATATTCAAACAGCCAATCAAATTTCACCTATTGATTTTCAAGGGGAATATTTACATTGCTACCATTCTTACACTGTTAATGGCAGAGGCCTCTTACCTGATAGGTGACTGGGGTCCAAATTCACTAGTGGGTGGAGCCACAAAACATCCAATCCGATTTGTTAGATTGATTTCAGCCGTTCTGTTATTGGCAGGGTTCTCAAACATGACACAGTTGGTCACTGGGTGACTGGGATTGATATTCAGGAAAGTGGGTGGAGCCTACAGCAGACAATCAAAATTCACCTATTGATTTTCAAGGGAAATATTGAAACTGCTGCCACTCTTACACTAATAATGGCAGAGGCCTCAAACCGGCTGTAGTCGGTCATGAAGTGGCTGGGGTTCAAATGCACTAAAGGGGTGGAGCCACAAACAGCCAATCAGATTACTTTACTGCAAAAACTGCTTACATTCACACAATTTTGATGGAAGAAACCCAAAAGCTTAAAACTTGGTCACTGGGTGACTGGGATTAATATTCAGAAAAGTGGGTGGAGCTGAAAAAGAAAATCAAAATTCACCTGTTGATTTTCATGGGGAATATTTAAATTGCTGCCATTCTTGCACTGTTAATGGCACAAGCCTCAAACCTGGTACAGTTGATTATTGGGTGACTGGGGTTCAAATTCAGAAAAAGGGTGGAGCTACAAACAGCCAATCAGATTTGTTTCATCTCACTGGTAAATTACAAATTATTGATGCAAAGGACCCCAGAGCTCACAAACTAGTCATTGAGTGACTGTGTGTCCAGGTTACAAAAAGTGGGCAGAGCCAAAAACAAATTTCACTGGGAAAATATAAACTGCAGCCATTCTTACACTGTTACTGGCAGGGTTCACAAACTTTGCCCAGATGGTCACTGGGTGACTGAGATTAATATTATGGCAAGTGGGTGGAGCCTATAATAGCCAATCAAAATGTACCTGTTGATTTTCAAGGGGAATATTTAAATTGCTTCCATTTTTGCTCTGTTAACCTCCCTGGCATTCTATTAAAGATCGCCAGGGAGCAGCGCAACGCTATTTTTAAAAAATTTTTTCCAATCATGTAGCTAGCCTAGCGTTAGCTACCGGTACATGATTCCCCCCTCTCTTCCGCATCCCTCCCACCCCTCCGATCGCCACCGGCGCTGTAAGCCATAAGGAAATCCCGTTCTGAAACGGGATTTCCTTTAGGGCTTGCCCCGTCGCCATGGCGACGCACGTCGTGACGTCACAGGGAGACCCGATCCACCCCTCAGTGCTGCCTGGCACTGATTGGCCAGGCAGCGCACAGGGTCTCGCCTGGGGGGGCCCTGCATCGCGGCGGGCGGCGGCGATCAGGTGAGACACGCAGCAAGCAAAGTGCTTGCTGCGTGTTTAAAAAAAAAATTATTCAAATCGGCCCAGCGGGGCCTGAGCGGCGACCTCCAGCGGTAATGGACGTATTAAGTCGTCCATACCGCTAAGGAGGTTAATAACAGATGCCTCAAACCTGATACAGTTGGTCATTGGGTGACTGTGGTTCAAATGCTGGAGAGGGGCAGAGCCACAAACCGCCAATCTGATTTGTTTAATTTCTATGGGAATACACAAATTATTGATGCCGAAGGACCCCAAAGCTCACAAACTTGGTCATTGAGTAATTGTGTGTTAGGATTAGAAAAAGTGTCCGGAGCTAACACCAGCCAAATACATACCCGGGCAACGCCGATTCATCAGCTATTATTCATAAAAGTGAATGGAGCCTACAAAAGCCAATCAAAATTCATCTATTGATTTTCAAAGGAAGTATTTCATTACTGCTATTCTTGCACTGTTAATGGAACAAACCCCAAACTGGGTACAGTTATTTATTGGGTGACTGGGGTTCAAATTCAGAAAAGAGGGTGGAGCCACAGCCAATCAGATTTGTTTAATTTCATTGCAAATTATTGATGCCAAACAATGCAAAGCTCACAAACCAGGTCATTGAGTCATTGTGTGTTAGGCTTAGAAAAGTGCGCAGAGCCAACACCAGCCAAATACATACCCGGGCAACGCCGGGCAATCAGCTAGTACATAATAATAATATGGTAGGACATTAGACTATGACTATGGTAGGATTAGAGTATGAGCTCCTCTGAGGACAGTCAGTGACATGACTATGTACTCTGTAATGTGCTGCAGAAGATGTCAGTGCTATATAAATACATAATAATAATAATATGGTAGGACATTACACTATGACTATGGTAGGATTAGATTGTGAGCTTCTCTGAGGACAGTCAGTGACATGACTATGTACTCTGTAATGTGCTGCAGAAGATGTCAGTGCTATATAAATACATAATAATAATATGGTAGGACATTAGACTATGACTATGGTAGGATTAGAGTGTGAGCTCCTCTGAGGACAGTCAGTGACATGACTATGTACTCTGTAATGTGCTGCAGGAGATGTCAGTGCTATATAAATACATAATAATAATATGGTAGGACATTAGACTATGACTATGGTAGGATTAGATTGTGACCTCCTCTGAGGACAGTTAGTGACATGACTGTGTACTCTGTAATGTGCTGCAGGAGATGTCAGTGCTATATAAATACATAATAATAATATGGTAGGACATTAGGCTATGACTATGGGAGGATTAGAGTGTGAGCTCCTCTGAGGACAGTCAGTGACATGACTATGTACTCTGTAATGTGCTGCAGAAGGTGTCAGTGCTATATAAATACATAATAATAATATGGTAGGACATTAGACTATGATAGGATTAGATTGTGAGCTCCTCTGAGGAGAGTCAGTGACATGACTATGTACCCTATAATGTGCTGCGGGAGATGTCAGTGCTATATAAATACATAATAATAATATGGTAGGACATTACACTATGACTATGGTAGGATTAGATTGTGAGCTCCTCTGAGGACAGTCAGTGACATGACTATGTATTCTGTACAGTGCTGCAGAAGATGTCAGTGCTATATAAATACATAATAAAAATATGGTAGGACATTACACTATGACTATGGTAGGATTAGATTGTAAGCTCCTCTGAGGACAGTCAGTGACATGACTATGTACTCTGTACAGTGCTGCAGAAGATGTCAGTGCTATATAAATACATAATAATAATATGGTAGGACATTAGACTATGACTATGGTAGGATTAGAGTGTGAGATCCTCTGAGGACAATCAGTGACATGACTATGTACTCTGTAATGTGCTGCAGAAGATGTCAGTGCTATATAAATACATACTAATAATATGGCAGGACATTAGACTATGACTATGGTAGGATTAGAGTGTGAGCTTCTCTGAGGACAGTCAGTGACATGACTATGTACTCTGTAATGTGCTGCGGGAGATGTCAGTGCTATATAAATACATAATAATAATATGGTAGGACATTACACTATGACTATGGAAGGATTAGATTGTGAGCTCCTCTGAGGACAGTCAGTGACATGACTATGTACTCTGTACAGTGCTGCAGAAGATGTCACTGCTATAAAAATACATAATAATGTTAATATGGTAGGACATTAGACTATGACTATGGTAGGATTAGAGTGTAAGCTCCTCTGAGGACAGTCAGTGACATGACTATGTACTCTGTAATGTGCTGCAGAAGATGTCAGTGCTATATAAATACATAGTAGTAATGATATGATAGGGCATTAGACTATGATTATGGTAGGATTAGATATGGTAACCATACGTCCCGCTTTACCCGGGACAGGTCCCGGATTCGGGGTCCCCTGTCTTAGGCTGCGCTATGTCCAGGGAAATGTCCCGCTTTTAGCTGTGGGACATCCCGGCCTCGGTACTCTGGCCACCGTACTGAATGGACTGGCCGCAGCGTCTAAAAGACGCCGTGCCAGTTCATAGCCCACAGCCCCGCTCCAGCCTGCATAGTCTTCCGGCAGGCAGAGCAGGGCTATGGGAAGATGGCGTCTGAGGCCCCACACTGGAGACTATTTGTGTCTCCAGTACAAGGCTTTGGGCGCCATCTTCCCGTAGCCCTGCTATTCCATTCAGCGCGGGAGACTGCAGGAGCAAGATGGTCCGGGGAGCTGCACACCAGAGGCTGGCGGGAGAGGAGACTTCTGTCAGGTGAGTAAATTCCTTTTTTTGCTGGTGAAATATTGCCCACATTGCATTATTTCCTGCTAAAATGTGGCCCAAATTGCGTTTATTTTCTGCTGAAATGTTGACTAAATTGCGTTGATTTTCTGCTGAAATGTTGCCCAAATTGTGTTTATTTTCTGGTGTCTGGGGTAACTGTTGCTACATTTATTATTTAATGGTCATAGTTGGCTATATTTGCTGCTTTGGGGTTACGGCTATGTTCCGCCCATACAATGTCATGGCCACGCCCATTGTTTGGCACGGTGCACTACACGCTACGCACGCCGCGAAGCCCCCCCCCCCCCCCCCCGATTCTCCCCCATGCCCATTTTTTGGCCGTGAGCAAATTCCTGCTCCTCACTGATTGGCTGAGGGCAGTTCTGTGTGAAGCTGATGAATCTGATCTATGCTGGTCTCACATGTGTTTACATAGCAAGCTAGATATGACAGTGCAGTTTCTAGGAGAGGGGAAAAAAAAGTAAGGGAGGAAATTACATCAGGATTGGCTTCACTCAGTGGCAGTGAAGATGAAAGTGCCTGAAACTGTTTTCTCTTTATTTAATTACTATATAAAATTCCTTGAAATCAATACATGGACAGTACAATACATATGTTCTGTATCTGTACCCTTTCTGCTTTAAGACAGATAAGAGACGAAGCGATGTTGCAGTTACTTATGCTGTCCAAGGTACCGCGTGTTGCACAATTAGTGTGGCCGGCGTTACCTAGGTAACATGAGCGTTGCTAGGGTAATGCAATATTCCACTACTTGTATAGCATGTGTCAGTCAAGCAATGCTGTGTTAGCTAGGTAGTAATAGTCTCACTAATTGCTCAATACACGCTGTCTCGTCAGTGTATGTAATGGCAGAATTGCAAGACAACTTCACCAAGTGCTGTGATTATGGCACAAGGAGAGATTAATCTTATACGTTTTGTGGATCAGCCGATATTGCTCCGCCCTGAGCTGCAATTTACCCTTTGCAAGAAGCTGAGAGTTTCTGGACAGCCTGGTGACAACAGTACTCCAAACGAACACTGCTGCCAGGGATGCAGAGAGCAAGTTACACTGCGAGTCTTGCAATGTTTTAACTGGCTACAAACTGAAAAAACACAGATGCAGCAACCTTCTTTATACATTTATGGCAGTTCAATCCAAAAGGAGAATTTGCCTTTAAACTGAGAGGGATATGGATGTTTCCTTTTAAACAATACCAGTTGCTTGGCAGTCCTGCTGATCTCTTTGGCTGCAGTAGTGTCTGAATCACACACCTGAAGCAAGCATGCAGCTAATCCAGTCTGACTTCAGTCAGAGCACCTGATCTGCTGCATGCTTGTTCAGGGGCTGTGGCTAAAAGTATTACAGACACAGGATCAGCAGGAGAGTCAGGCAACTGGTATTATTTGAAAGGAAAAATCCACATCCTTCTCAGGTTAGGTTCCCTTTAAGGATGCAAATAATGAAAGACTCAGTGACCTGAATTTGGACTAGAGTGTAATTGTTCTGATTGTTGTTTGTATACCTTATTTAAAATTAAAAAAAAAAAAAAACATAAACCAACACTAATAATTCCATCTCTTACATTATAGTAGTCTATTTACCTGGATAGGTAGCAGCACTACAACTCCCAGCAGGTAGGACACCACGCCGATGTATCCGATGGCCTCCATCGGATGGCGTGGAGCTGAATTCTGCAGTCCAGTAGCCAAACGCTTGCTTCACATTAACCTATTTCCAGACAGTAACCGATTCGGAATGAGACAGGAGAAGAATAAGAACCAATCAGCAGCCTCGGTGAGTGCGCCCAGGACATACAAAACTCAAGCTCTTCTTACACATGTGCCCTATACCATCCCGTCTTCTTCCCCTCGAGGTGAGCGCTGCCTCTGGGCTGTTTGTCAAGTATTAGCCCGTGTATGGGGCTGCAGGAGATCTCCTTCATGTAGACGTTATCTCCCAATGTTCTCCATTACCTCCTTTCCATTTCAAAAACAGAGGGAAAAACATGACGTTTGTTTAATAGAGTTCCCAAACAGCCACAACATTTAACCCCGTGTTGGGATTCAGGAACAGAGAGATGAAGACCTGATGGTGAAACTGGATAGTAAAAGTCACTAAAGTTACTGAACAATCCTGAACAGGGGGTAACTAGAACCATGCCTTCCCCTCCCTAGAAAACCTTTGATGGGGTCCCCCCAATGGTCTCACAACCTTCCTCCTCACGTCGGGGTGACCCCCGTAGCCTTAGGGTCTGCTGTTGGTCATATAACAAGTGTGATCACTATGACCCCTGCTATAGCAGTGTAGCCATTAGGACCACCCCTAGAACTGCGGCCACCACAACACGGGGGAGAGGGTCTGTGTAAGAAAGGGAGAATGGAAAGCTGGGGCAGTCCACAACCATGGGCCCACCTGTCTCTGAAGGGACTGTTCCCACAATAAGTATTTGGCTTTGGCACTAGGAGATATAGTCGACTACAAACTCATCTTTGGCCAAAGGGCTGAATTGCGTTTGTTCCACTCTACTTCTGACTATTTGGCTTGGGAAGGAAAGGACGGACACCCAATGGTGAAGATGAGGAGGTTTTGGCAGAGGGAAGAAGAGTTCAGTACTAAGCATTAACACAGACAGCAAAACTGAGTACTGGATAGGTGCACGTGAGGGTGGTTATGGTTTGGACACAAGGAAGTGAGAGGTTAGCTTCAGTTGTTAGGGTTAGAAGGTTAAGGTTAGGTGCCAGAATGGAGGTTTTTCATGTTAGGAGTAGTGATGGTCATATTTAGGAGAACTCGTCGAAGGAATTGATGCAGAGATGCACACCCAGACTGCCATAATAACAATACAACGTTTCGCAGCAATCATATGCTCCTTTCTCAAGCTATGACAGTTCTGGAGAACTCATGGAGAATAATGTGATTAGTTTGGTCAGGTGATAGATATGTAAGTCTCTGATTAGTGATGGTCGTGTCTAGGAGAAGTCATGGAGAAGCATGTGATCAGTCTGGTCAGGTGATAGATATGTAAGTCTCTGATTAGTGATGGTCGTGTCTAGGAGAAGTCATGGAGAAGCATGTGATCAGTGTGGTCAGGGGATAGATATGTAAGTCTCTGATTAGTGATGGTTGTGTCTAGGAGAAGTCATGGAGAAGCATGTGATCAGTGTAGTCAGGTGATAGATATGTAAGTCTCTGATTAGTGATGGTCGTGTCTAGGATAAGTCATGGAGAAGCATGTGATCAGTGTGGTCAGGTGATAGATATGTAAGTCTCTGATTAGTGATGGTCGTGTCTAGGAGAAGTCATGGAGAAGCATGTGATCAGTGTGGTCAGGTGATAGATATGTAAGTCTCTGATTAGTGATGGTCGTGTCTAGGAGAAGTCATGGAGAAGCATGTGATCAGTGTGGTCAGGTGATAGATATGTAAGTCTCTGATTAGTGATGGTCGTGTCTAGGAGAAGTCATGGAGAAGCATGTGATCAGTGTGGTCAGGTGATAGATATGTAAGTCTCTGATTAGTGATGGGCGTGTCTAGGAGAAGTCCTGGAGAAGCATGTGATCAGTGTGGTCAGGTGATAGATATGTAAGTCTCTGATTAGTGATGGTCGTGTCTAGGAGAAGTCATGGAGAAGCATGTGATCAGTCTGGTCAGGTGATAGATATGTAAGTCTCTGATTAGTGATGGTCGTGTCTAGGAGAAGTCATGGAGAAGCATGTGATCAGTCTGGTCAGGTGATAGATATGTATGTCTCTGATTAGTGATGGGCGTGTCTAGGAGAAGTCATGGAGAAGCATGTGATCACTGTGGTCAGGTGAAAGATATGTAAGTCTCTAATTAGTGATGGTCATGTCTAGGAGAAGTCATGGAGAAGCATGTGATCAGTGTGGTCAGGTGATAGATATGTAAGTCTATGATTAGTGATGGTCATGTCTAGGAGGAGAATTCATGGAGAAGCATGTGATCAGTCAGGTCAGGTGATAGATATGTAAGTCTCTGATTAGTGATGGTCGTGTCTAGGAGAAGTCATGGAGAAGCATATGATCAGTCTGGTCTGGTGATAGATATGTAAGTCTCTGACTAGTGATGGGCGTGTTTAGAAAAAGTCATGGAGAAACATGTGATTAGTGTGGTCAGGTGATAGATATGTAAGTCTCTGATTAGTGATGGGCGTGTCTAGGAGAAGTCATGGAGAAACATGTGATTAGTGTGGTCAGGTAATAGATATGTAAGTCTCTGATTAGTGATGGTCGTGTCTAGGAGAAATCATGGAGAAGCATGTGATCAGTGTGGTCAGGTGATAGATATGTAAGTCTCTGATTAGTGATGGTCGTGTCTAGGAGAAGTCATGGAGAAGCATGTGATCAGTGTGGTCAGGGGATAGATATGTAAGTCTCTGATTAGTGATTGTCATGTCTAGGAGAAGTCATGGAGAAGCATGTGATCAGTGAGGTCAGGTGATAGATATATAAGTTTCTGATTAGTGATGGTTGTGTCTAGGAGAAGTCATGGAGAACCATGTGATCAGTCTGGTCAGGTGATAGATATGTAAGTTTCTGATTAGTGATGGTCGTGTCTAGGAGAAGTCATGGAGAAGCATGTGATCAGTGTGATCAGGTGATAGATATGTAAGTCTCTGATTAGTGATGGGCGTGTCTAGGAGAAGTCATGGAGAAGCATGTGATCAGTGTGGTCAGGTGATAGATATGTAAGTCTCTGATTAGTGATGGGCGTGTCTAGGAGAAGTCACGGAGAAGCATGTGATCAGTAGAGATGTCGCGAACCTCCGATTTTAGGTTCGCGAACCCTGTTCACGAACTTCCGCGAAAGGTTCGGTTCGCGAAAAGGTTCGCGAACCGCAATAGACTTCAATGAGGAGGCGAACTTTGAAAATTTGAAAAAATTCTACCGGCTGCAAAAATGATAGAAAACATGTTTCAAGAGCTCTAATACCTGGAGGCACACCTGATTGAGTGAAATACACATCACTGCTGGAGGACCCTCCCTCCCTCTCTCCTCCAAGCAAGGTCCTTATACCATTTGACTCAGTTGTCTGCCTACACTAATTAGTTATGGGACAGCTGCTACACACTCTGCTAGGGAGATTTTAATTAGCCTCTTGTGGGTCTCCTCCCACCCTTCTACCTATTGGTAGGAGGGAGGAGGGCCTCATCTGCCAGGGAATTATACTATTTCAAAAACCAGTTTACATCATACCATAGCTGGGAATCGAAACCAGCTCTCACTGTGTGGTGGGCAAGCACACTAACCACTGTACCACTACAGTAGTAACTGAAGCTGGCCTAAAATTTACCATTTATGCTCAATGCAATAGAAACATTAGGTTGCTTAAAGGGAACCTTAACTGAGAGTGATATGAATGTTTCCTGTAAACAATACCAGTTGCCTGGCAGTCCAGCTGATCTTTGTGACTGCAATAGTGGCTGAATCACACCCTGAAACAAGCATGCAGCTAATCCAGTCTGACTTCAGTCAGAGCACCTGATCTGCATGCTTGTTCAGGGGCTGTGTAACGATCGGTGAAGCACAGAGAGGATCTGATTACCGGTGATCTGCAGTATCACTGGAATACAGATGTATACCTGATTATAAGTGATCTGCAGTATCACCGATAATCCGATATACCAGCTAACCTCTGTTCACCTGAGTAGAGTGTAGTGTTTTGGTGTAACAGTAACACTTTGAGGACAAGCCTCAGCGCAGTCAGGAGTACTGCACAGATTCCTTCCACAGACCCGGACTCTCCAAGACGGGAGGAGTCGGGCTGACAGCAGGAAGGATTGGCTGAAAGTGACCCTCAGGAGGAAGGATCGCTAACAGAGTGAGGAACCGCCTCTAACGGTAAGGTCGGTTTTCGAGGTCGGACAAGCCAGGTCGTACACACACAGACAGATAGAGTACAAGATCAGGAGACGAAGGCGGAGTCTAAGTGCAGGCAGGGTTCGGCAACGGGGTATCAGATATATCGAGGTACAAAATCAGGAGGCAGAAAAAGAGTCTAGGGACGAGCCGGGGTTCGGCAACAGAGTATCAGAAATATCGAGGTGCAAGATCAGAGTTCAGGAGGATAGTCAGGCAAGCAGGAAGTCATAACAGATAATCACAATCAAACTAGTACTTTAAGCTATCAACAAAATCTAGCTAAGTGTAGGATTACAGCTCCAGCTGGTCCCGGCACACTTGCGGATCTGACTACAGGTCTGAGAGCTCCCACGTATGTGATCGCAACACCAGACAACCAGCAACTAAATAAGCAGCAGAATATATAGTTGCTGGACTCTGCTGCCCCGCCCGAACCATTCAGCCAATCATGAGTCCTGCAGGAATCAGCTGACCTTCCTGATCAGCTGACACTTCCTCTGCAGGTATAAAGGTCCTGAATTCAGGCCCGCGCGAGCATAGCTCTCCATCTGCCTAGGTGCACTAACAGACCCAGCCACACCAAGCACATGCTGCTGCATGCAAACAGCCGCTTTGCTGTCAGGACATGCGGCGGCTTTTCCGCGTTCCACCACACCACCAGACGCGTGCAAACCGCCGCGTAGGACGTGGAGTCAGCCGCCTAGCTCTTGGCACACGTGGCGGCTTTTCCGTGTTTCCTCACAGTACCCCCCCCCCCGAGGAGTGGACTCCGGACAACTCCTACCAGGTTTCTCGGGATGTAAAGCGTGAAACTCTTTCCTTAATTCGTCCGCATGCATGCGGTTCCCAGGTACCCATTGTCTCTCCTCAATGCCATAACCTTTCCAATGCACCAGATATTGTACTGAGTTCTGTACAATGTGCGAATCTAAGATTTTCTCTACCTCATACTCGGGTTGGTCCTCCACCATCACAGGAGGAGGAGGAGTAGGACCCACATGCACCCCAGGTTTGAGTAGGGACACATGAAACGACCTTACGCCCCGCATGCTGGCAGGAAGATCAATGGCGTAAGTGACATAATTAATTCTTTTGGTCACTGGAAATGGACCCACAAACCTGGGACCCAGTTTGGCAGAAGGCTGCTTCAGGGTCAAATGACGTGTGGACACCCAGACTAAATCCTCTGGCTGAAACTTCCATTCCACGGACCGTCTCTTGTCTGCTTGACCCTTCTGACTCTGGAATGCCTTCTGCAAGTTCCCCTTAACAATTTCCCAATTGTCCCTGAGTGACCTCTGCCAATCCTCTAGTGCTGGAAATGGAGAAGAGACAACTGGAAAAGGGGAGAATTTGGGTGACCTCCCTGTCACAATTTGGAATGGAGAGAACCTAGATGAGGAATTCTTCAAATTATTTTGTGCGAATTCCGCGAAGGGCAAAACTTTTACCCAGTCACTCTGTGCCTCCGCAACGTAACATCTTAGGAATTGCTCCAAAGACTGGTTGATACGTTCCGTCTGTCCATTAGTCTGTGGGTGGTAGCCTGACGAGAAAGACAATTTCATGCCCATTTGGTGGCAAAATGCCCTCCAGAATCCAGACACAAATTGGACTCCCCTATCCGACACAATGTCTTCCGGAATGCCATGCAGCCGGAAGACGTGAATGATGAACAACTCGGCCAGTTCCTGAGCTGAGGGGAGTCCTTTCAGGGGCACAAAATGGGCCATTTTGCTAAAACGGTCGACTACCACCCAAATGACCGACATTCCTTCAGACCTGGGCAACTCCCCCACAAAATCCATGGACAAGTGGGTCCATGGCTCACTCGGGGTGGGCAAAGGCTGCAGCCTACCTACAGATGCCAGCCGGGAGGGTTTACTCTTGGCACAGACCGCACACTCCCTGACATACTCCTTGCAATCTGTTGCCAAAGAAGGCCACCAAGCACACCTGGCACCAAGCACACCTGGCAATCAGATCCTGCGTTCTGGCAGCTCCAGGATGACCAGCATTCTTATGGGCGTGAAAGAGATGCAGGACTTGTAAACGAAAGGGCAGTGGGATAAACAAGACCCCTTTGGGTTTTCCCTCAGGAACATCCTGTTGAAAGGGGCCCAAAACCTCAGTCCAATCCTCCCAAGTCTCCGTGGCGGCTAACACTAGTTTCCGCGGGATAATGGACACAGCGGGCGGCTGTGCTGTCTCTGGTTCAAAACACCTGGAGAGGGCATCTGCTTTGACGTTTTTGCTGCCTGGGGTGTACGTGATTATAAACCTAAACCTCGTAAAAAATAAAGACCATCGGGCCTGACGGGGACTTAGCCTCTTCGCCCCCTCGATGTATTCCAAGTTCTTGTGGTCGGTATAAACTGTGATCGTGTGTTCTGCCCCCTCTAACCAGTGGCGCCATTCCTCAAACGCCAACTTAATGGCCAGAAGTTCCCGGTTGCCTATATCGTAATTTTTCTCTGCAGGTGAGAACCTACGGGAGAAGTAAGCGCACGGGTGTAATCTGCCCTGCAAGCAGGGGAGGACTGGGACCTTTTGGCCTGGGGGGAAAACACAACCTAGAGGCCCTTTTACGCTATCCCCAGCCCAAATGCATACCCCAGTCCAAATAAATATCAATTTTGTGTGCAAATGTATATAGTGTACATTTTAATGTTACAATAACTACATTAACTAGTTCCTGCAAAAAGGATGTTTGAAAACTATTTTGAAGGAGGAAGGATGGGAATACAATACACCTGTGGGTGCTGTGGCAAGGGGGTGGTAGCTGCCAATGAGTGGTTCAGGAAGCATGGATTCATCCTGGCTGCTGGTAGTGGTGTGATGGTGTGGAGGATATATTCTTACCCTACTCTAGGCTCCTTAGTACCACCTGGCCAATGTTTAAATGCCACAGCCTACCTGAATGTTGTTGCTGACCATGCCCTTCCCTTCATGACCAAAGTGTACCTGGTGGCTTCTGAAGGCTACCAGCAGGATAATGCACCATGTCACAAAGCTCAGATCATCATCAAACAAGAAATAATGGCAGCGAGTAGTGGTAGTAGGAGGATTACTGCTAGGTGTAGCAGCAGTGAGACTAGGTGCAGCGTCAGTGAGGCTGGTATTAGGTGTAGCAGCTGAGAGGTTAGTGGTAGGTTTAGCGGAGGTAAGGTTGGTGTTAAGTGTGGCAGTGGTGAGTTTTGGTGACAGAGGTTAGTGCTAGGTGAGGCGGCAGTGAGATGGCAGTGAAGTTAGAGTTATGTGCGGCGGCAGTGAGGTTTTTGTTAGGTGCTGCACCAGCGAGGTGTTTTGGCAGTGAGGTTAGCATTGGGTGCAGTGGCAGTGAGGTTGGTTTTAGGTACGGTGCCACCGAAGTGTGGCGGCAGTGAGGCTAGTGCTAGGTGAGGTGGCCGTAAGGTTAGTGCTACGTGTGTCGATGGTGAGGTTAGCGCTATGTGAGGTGGCAGTGATAGAAGTGCTAGGTGCGGCCGCAGTGAGGTTAGTGTTAGGTGCTGCAGCAGTGAGGTTAGTGTTAGGTCCTGCAGCAGTAAGGTTGGTGTTAGGTGCGCCGCCATTGAGATGTAGCGGCAGCGAGATTAGTGCTGGGTAAGGCGGCAGTGAATTAGTGCTAGGTGCAGAAGCGGTGAGGTTAGTGGAAGGTGTGGCAGCAGTGAGGTTAGTGTTAGGTGCGGCGGCAGCGAGATGTGTAGCGGCAGTGAGGTCATCGCTAGGTGAGGCGGCAGTGAGATTAGCATTAGGTGCGGCAGCGAGATTATCGTTAGGTGCGGGGAGGTTAGGTGTGGCGGTTAGATTAGCGATGAGATTAGTGTTAGGTGCAGTGGTAGTAAGATTAGCGTTAGGTGCAGCGGTGAGATTTCCGTTAGTTGCACTGGCTCAATACGTTAGGTGTTTTGGTGGTGATGTAAGCATTACGTGTGGTGGTGAAATTACCGTTAGGTGCGGAGGTAAAATTACCATTAGGTGCTGTAGAGGTGAGGTTAGCATTAGGTGCGGCAGTGAGATTAGAGTTAGGTGCGGTGGTGGTGAGGTAAGTGTTAGGTGCGGTGGTGGTGAGGTCAGTGTTAGGTGCGGTGGTGAAGTTAGTATAAAGTGTGGCGGTGAGGTTAGCGTTAGGTGCGGTGGCGGTGAGGTTAGCGTAAAGTGCGATGGTGAGGTTAGCGTTAGGTGCGGTGGTGAGGTTAGCGTTGCGGCGGTTAGGTTAGCGTTGCGGCGGTGAGGTTAGCGTTAGGTGCGGCAGTAAGGTTAGCGCTAGGTGCGGCGGTAAGGTTAGCGCTAGGTGCGGCGGTAAGGTTAGCGCTAGGTGCGGCGGTAAGGTTAGCACCTCGGTGAGGTTAGCGCTAGGTGCGGCGGTGAGGTTAGCGCTAGGTGCGGCGGTGAGGTTAGCGCTAGGTGCGGCGGTGAGGTTAGCGCTAGGTACGGCGGTGAGGTTAGCGCTAGGTGCGGCGGTGAGGTTAGCGCTAGGTGCGGCGGTGAAGTTAGCGCTAGGTGCGGCGGTGAAGTTAGCGCTAGGTGCGGCGGTGAGGTTAGCGTTAGGTGCGGCGGTGAGGTTAGCGTTAGGTGCGGCGGTGAGGTTAGCACTAGGTGCGGTGGTGAGGTTAGCGCTAGATGCGGCGGTGAGGTTAGCGCTAGGTGCGGCGGTGAGGTTAGCGTTAGGTACGGCGGTGAGGTTAGCGTTAGGTGTGGCGGTGAGGTTAGCGCTAGGTGCGGCGGTGAGGTTAGCGCTAGGTGCGGTGGTGAGGTTAGCATTAGGTGTGGTGGTGAGATTAGCGATAGGTGCGATGGCGGTGAGGTTAGCTTTAGGTGTGGTGGCAGTGAAGTTAGCCCTCCCCCAGTATAGGCAGCCATAGAACCAGATATAGGAAGACAGGGAAATCCTAGAGCAGTGGTTCCCAACCTTTTCCAGGTCGTGACACATCACGACAAACATTCAGATATCCGTGACACGTCCCATATGATAGAAAAGAGGGACTCTGTAACAATCTGATGATGCTGCAGGCACAATGAGGGGCTCAGTAACAATCTGCTGATGCTGCAGGCACAATGAGGGGCTCAGTAACAATCTGCTGATGCTGCAGGCACAATGAGGGGCTCAGTAACAATCTGCTGATGCTGCAGGCACAATGGTGGGGAGCTCAGTAACAATGTGCTGATGCTGCAGGCACAATGAGGGGCTCAGTGACAATCTGCTGATGCTGCAGGCACAATGAGGGGCTCAGTAACAATCTGCTGATGCTGCAGGCACAATGGTGGGGAGCTCAGTAACAATGTGCTGATGCTGCAGGCACAATGAGGGGCTCAGTGACAATCTGCTGATGCTGCAGGCACAATGAGGGGCTCAGTAACAATCTGCTGATGCTGCAGGCACACTAAGGGGCTCAGTAACAATCTGCTGATGCTGCAGGCACAATGAGGGGCTCAGTAACAATCTGCTAATGCTGCAGGCACAATGGTGGGGAGCTCAGTAACAATCTGCTGATGCTGCAGGCACAATGAGGGGCTCAGTAACAATCTGCTGATGCTGCAGGCACAATGAGGGGCTCAGTGACAATCTGCTGATGCTGCAGGCACACTGAGGGGCTCAGAAACAATCTGCTGATACTGCAGGCACAATGAGGGGCTCAGAAACAATCTGCTGATGCTGCAGGCACAATGAGGGGCTCAGTGACAATCTGCTGATGCTGCAGGCACACTGAGGGGCTCAGAAACAATCTGCTGATACTGCAGGCACAATGAGGGGCTCAGAAACAATCTGCTGATGCTGCAGGCACAATGAGGGGCTCAGTAACAATCTGCTGATGCTGCAGGCACAATGAGGGGCTCAGTAACAATCTGCTGATGCTGCAGGCACAATGAGGGACTCAGTGACAATCTGCTGATGCTGCAGGCACACTGAGGGGCTCAGAAACAATCTGCTGATACTGCAGGCACAATGAGGGGCTCAGAAACAATCTGCTGATGCTGCAGGCACAATGAGGGGCTCAGTGACAATCTGCTGATGCTGCAGGCACAATGAGTGGCTCAGTAATAACCTGCTGATGCTGCAGGAACAATGAGGGGCTCAGTGACAATCTGCTGATGCAGCAGGCACAATGAGGGGCTCAGTAATAATCTGCTGATGCTGCAGGCACACTGAGGGGCTCAGTAACAATCTGCTGATGCTGCAGGCACACTGAGGGGCTCAGTAACAATCGGGGGGGGGGGGGGTTGGTGAGGGTGCAGTGGCACAGCTAACATAGTTGCCCCAGTATAGGGAGTTTAGTTGCCTCAGTATAGCTAGTATAGTGCCCCAGTATAGTCAGTATAGTGCCCCAGTAGAGCCAGTATAGTGCCCCAGTATAGCCAGTATAGTGCCCCAGTATAGCGCCCCAGTATATCTAGTATAGTGCCCCAGTATAGTCAGTATAGTGCCCCAGTATAGCCAGTATAGTGCCCCAGTATAGCTAGTATAGTGCCCCAGTATAGCTAGTATAGTGCCCCAGTATAGTGCCCCAGTATAGCCAGTATAGTGCCCCAGTATAGCCAGTATAGTGCCCCAGTATAGCCAGTATAGTGCCCCAGTATAGCCAGTATAGTGCCCCAGTATAGCCAGTATAGTGCCCCAGTATAGCCAGTATAGTGTCCCAGTATAGCTAGTATAGTGCCCCAGTATAGCTAGTATAGTGCCCCAGTATAGCTAGTATAGTGCCCCAGTATAGCCACAATAGTGCCCCAGTATAGCCAGAATAGTGCCCCAGTATAGCCAGTATAGTGCCCCAGGATAGCGCCCCAGTATAGTGCCCCAGGATAGCCAGTATAGTGCCCCAGTGTAGTGCCCCAGTATAGCCGGTATAGTGCCCCAGTATAGTGCCCCAGTGTAGTGCCCCAGTATAGCCGGTATAGTGCCCCAGTATAGTGCCCCAGGATAGCTAGAATAGTGCCCCGGTATAGCCAGTATGGGTAGGTGAGCCCCCCGCCTGTCCCCGCCGCTGTTATTACCTTAACAGCGGCCGCTCTCCCCTCTCCGGCGCATGTATTTATTCAAGCAGCGTATCTCCCGGCTGCTCTGTGTGTGATGCGCAGGAAGCAGGGCAGCGGCTTCCTGTAGCGGCGATATGTATCGCCGTTACTATGGTAACCCAGCCATGCTTCCTGCGCATCACACACAGAGCAGCCGGGAGATACGCTGCTTGAATAAATACATGCGCTGGAGAGGGGAGAGCGGCCGCTGCTAAGATAAGCAGGGGGAGCAGAGAGCGGCGACACATAGCTGGTGCACTGGTTGGGAACCTCTGTCCTAGAGCATAAGTACCAAAGAGCCCCCCACCCACAGTAAGCCAGTGAGCCTCCTGACAGTTTTAGTGATAGAGAAGGAGACAGGAGACAGGGACACCCCCAATACAGTTTGTAGGGGAGAGGAGGTTGATATATCTCACTCACCATTCCAGAGTTCTGCATTTGCAGGAAATAATTGCTCCCGTTTGGGTGCGGAGCTTTGCGGCAATTTGGGGGCGGGGCTTCGCGGAAATTTGGGGGCGGAGCTTTGCCGTGATTTTGGCGGTGGTTCCTCCTGGGGTCCCTGCAATTCCCAGAGCACAGTGCATCTTCGAGCTGGGGGTGGAGTTTGGAAGCCACAGTGCAGACAGCGAATGACCAATCTCGGGGCAGGCTCGGGGAGGAGCAGGAGTTCTCTCACCCAATGCCCTGGACTGCAGCCCGATATGAGTGAAGAGCTACTGCTGGGGGCGGGGCTTTAGATTGATCGGCCACAGCACTGCAAAAGTTATTTATGACGGCACAAATAAATAGTGCTGCGCAGGCTGCCCTGGATGCCTGAGGAGGCGGCGGCCCGGGGGGAATCCTCCCCCGTCCTCCCGGGCCAGTCCGCCCCTGCCTGCAAGCCAGACCGTTGAGACAGCACCGCCCCCACCCCAACCTCCGAGGCATCAACCTCCACGATAAAGGGAAAGGATGTGTCCACATGCCTCAAAATTGGTGCTGAGCAAAATAATTCCTTCAAAAGAGAAAATGCTGCCACGGCCTCAGGGGACCAGTGGTTGGTATTCGCCCCTTTTTTCGTGAGACTGGTAAGGGGGGCAACTAACGTGGAGTACCCCTTAATGAACCTCCTGTAATAATTGTCAAAACCTAAAAATCTTTGTAGAGCCTTTAACCCCACTGGCTGTGGCCACTCCAACACAGCTGTAACCTTGGCAGGATCCATTGAAAGGCCTGAGGTGGAAATTACGTACCCAAGGAATGTGACAGTGGTCACCTCGAAAATACACTTTTCCACCTTAGCATAAAGCATATTTTGTCTTAATTTGTTCAAGACAAACTTCACGTGGACCCTGTGCTCGGAGAGGTTATTGGAGTAGATTAGTATATCATCAAGGTATACCAGCACGAATCTACCCAATACCTGCCGGAATACCTCATTGATTAATTCTTGGAAGACGGCTGGCGCATTGCACAACCCGAAGGGCATCACTAAGTACTCGTAATGCCCGTCGGGTGTGTTGAAGGCCGTCTTCCACTCATCGCCCTTTCTAACGCGGATTAGGTTGTATGCCCCCCTCAGATCCAACTTAGAGAAGATTTTTGCGGCTGTGACCTGCGTGAATAAATCGTCTATCAAGGGTAACGGATAGCGATTTTTCACCGTGATTTTATTGAGGCCCCGATAATCAATACAAGGTCGAAGACCCCCGTCTTTCTTTTTAACGAAAAAGAAACCGGCCCCAGCAGGCGAGCGGGATGGCCGGATGAACCCCTTGGCCAAGTTATCACGAATGTATTCCTGCATAGCCATCTTCTCTGGACCGGACAAGTTATACAGGTGACCCCTAGGGGGCATACAACCAGCACGGAGATCAATGGGGCAATCGAACGGGCGATGAGGAGGTAATTGATCAGCAGACTTGGGACAAAATACATCAGAGAACTCAGAGTACTCTTCAGGAACCCCCTCCACACAAATCTTGGTCTGACCCAATGTCACCTTCCCTAAACACTGTTGGTGACAATGATCGGACCATCTGGTTACCTGCCCCGTAGCCCAGTCTATTTGTGGAGAATGGACTTGTAACCACGGCATGCCTAGGATGATAGTGGAGGTTGACATACGCAATACAAAAAACTGTAGTTGTTCCCCATGCAGTGCCCCTAACGTGACTTTAACCTGCAGGGTCTGTGACAGAGGACGATTCCGTTGCAGAGGGGAATCGTCTACTGCCGTGACCTGAATGGGAGGACTCACTGGAGTGAGAGGAATACCCAACTCCTGAGCAAATTCAATGTTCATAAAATTAGCCGCTGAGCCAGAATCAATGAAGGCCTCAGTGGCTACCGACTTATTCTCCCATGTAATCGTACAGGGGAGAAGCAATTTTTTCTCTTTTTGGGGTGAGAAAGGTGTGCCTAGGGTGTCACCCCCCCACTACTCCTAGGCAGACTCGTTTCCCCGGCTTGTTAGGGCAGTTTCGCACCCTATGCCCTGCCTCTGCACAGTATAGGCACAGTTGTTCCGTGATTCTCCGCCTTCGCTCCACCTGGGTCAGTTTTGATCCACCAATCTGCATTGGCTCGGGTGGAGACAGGGCCGGAGAAGTCGTTACTAAGGGTGCAGCGGAAGGTGCCGCATAAGATGTCACCCTGGCACGGTGACTGCCCCTAGTCTGCCTCTGATGGCGTAGCCGACGATTGATTCGAATGGCCGATGAGATGGCCTCATCGACTGTCTTGGGCTCGGGTAAGGTTAACATTAGGCCGGAGACCTCCTCCGACAACTCAGACAGGAAGTAATCCATCAAAGCATAGGTGTCAAATCTGGCGGTAACTAACCACCTACGAAATTCTGCCGCGTAATCCTCGACGGAGCCTCTGCCTTGCCGCAAAAGTTTGAGCTTCCGCTCAGAGGTTGCAGCAAGGTCAGGGTCGTCGTATATCACTGCCATAGCCTTAAAAAATTCCTCTACCGAGGTCAGAGCTGTATCTGTGGGAGGTAGATTGTATGCCCAGGACTGAGAGTCACCAGTTAACAAAGTTTTAATAAATATGACCCGTTGGGTCTCAGTTCCCGAGGATCGGGGTCTCAACTCGAAATATGATAGCACTCTACTCTTAAAATTCCGAAAGTCAGATTTGTGGCCGGAAAATTTATCAGGTACGGGCATACGTATGTCATCACTAGGAGGGGATCGCACCGAATCAACTGACGTCTGAAGGGTTCGCACAGAGCCTGTTAGGGCATCAATTAATGCTTTGTGCTGGCCCAGTGCTTGATGGATGTTATCCACCGAAGTGGCAAGCACATTCAGAGGGTCAGCGCGTGCGTCCATCTGTTTTTCGGTCTGGAGTTCTGTAACGATCGGTGAAGCACAGAGAGGATCTGATTACCGGTGATCTGCAGTATCACTGGAATACAGATGTATACCTGATTATAAGTGATCTGCAGTATCACCGATAATCCGATATACCAGCTAACCTCTGTTCACCTGAGTAGAGTGTAGTGTTTGGTGTAACAGTAACACTTTGAGAACTAGGCCTCAGTGCAGTCAGGAATACTGCACAGATTCCTTCCGCAGACCCGGTGTCACGATCTGTGACGATAGGTGGACGCAGAGAGTGTCTGATTACCGGTAATCTGCAGTATCACCGGCACACAGACGTATATCTGATTATGGGTGAGCTGCAGTCTCACCGACAATCCGATATATAAACTAACCCCTGCCCACTCAAGGTGTATAGTGATTGGTGCAACAGTAATAGGCACTACGCAGTGGCGAGACACACTGCTAGCGGCAACTTCCGTCCAGCGGCAAGGGCCCGCTGGAGGAGGATAGTGAAACCAGCAAAATTCGGCAACAGAGTATCAATAAAGCAAGGTACAGAATCAGGAGGCTAGGACGGAGTCTAATACGAGCCGGGGTTCGGCAACAGGAGATCGGAATATCAAGGTACAGTATCACAGATCAGAGGCGAAAACGAGAGGTACAGCAAGGTCGGCAACAGGGGATCAGATTGGCAAAAGTACAAGAGGATTAGGCAAGAGCAAGGTCAAGAACGAGCAGAAAGGTCAAAGGCACAGATAAATCACAATGGTATGTTTCTTCCAGTACTTATATATTGGCAGTACCAATATATAAGTATACTGTGGATCCGAGAGCTAACACAGGTGTGATCGCTACAGCGGACACAGAATACTGACAGTCTGCTGCTTAAATGCAGACTGTCACTTCAGCAAACTCCACCCCCCCCGATGATGTCAGGAAGGAGGCGGCAACTGTCCCGGCAGCCTGCTCATGTGATTTTCCTCCTCAGGGCATAAAGGGCGTGACGCTCCGTGCGTGCGCGCGTTGCCCTGCCCTGCTGAGACATGCTCCTGGTGGTACGCTGAGCGGAGGAGGATGCCGCCGGGACAGACCGGAAGTTCGGGGTCCCGATGACGTCAGCCGCGAGCGCGGCGTTCGCACTACCGCTGGCGGTGGGGGTGAGTCCATGCCTGACATTACCCCTCCCCTGAGGCGTGGTCTCCGAACGCGCCAATGAAGGTCTATCAGGGTTTGTATCATGAAATTCCCGTATGAGTTCCTGTGCATGAAATTGATGTGCTGGTACCCAGGATCTCTCCTCCGGACCATAACCCTTCCAATGAACCAGATACTGAAGAGAATTCTGAACAAACCGGGAATCCAGAATTCTCTCAACCTCATACTCAGGTTCACCGTCAACAAGCACAGGAGGGGGACCAGAGTCCACCTGTACTGCGGGTTTCAGCAATGACACATGAAATGTTCTTACTCCCCGCATTCACTGAGGTAATGTCACTTGATAAGATACCCTATTGATCCTTTTGGCTACAGGATATGGACCTATAAATTTAGGTCCAAGTTTAGCTGATGGCTGTCGTAAGGCGATATGCCGAGTGGAGATCCAGACAAGATCTCCGGGAGAGAACTCCCACTCAGGAGAACGCCTTCGGTCAGCCTGTTGTTTCTGGGCCGAGACTGTTTTCCTTAAATTATTATTAACCTCCCTCCAAAGAGTTCTTAGCGTCTCTTGCCAGACCTCTAGGGCAGGAAAAGGTGAGGACCTGACAGGGAGTGATGAAAACCTTGGTGACCTTCCATTGACAATTTGAAAAGGTGAAAACCCAGAGGAAGAACTCCGAAGATTATTATGGGCAAATTCAGAATATGGTAAGTACTGAACCCACTCTGTTTGATTGTCTGCCACATAACATCGGAGGTATTGTTCCAAGGACTGATTCATTCTCTCCGTTTGCCCATTAGTTTGGGGATGAAACCCAGATGAAAAGGAGAGGGTGATCCCTAATGCCTTGCAAAATTCTCTCCAGAATTCTGAAATGAACTGCACCCCCCTGTCAGATACTATGTTCTCAGGAACCCCGTGAAGACGAAGAATGTGGATTACGAAAAGATCTGCAAGTTCTTTAGCGGAAGGAAGTTTCTTCAAAGGTACAAAATGAGCCATCTTAGAGAATCGGTCCACAATGACCCAAATCACCGTATTACCGTCCGAGGGTGGTAATTCCCCCACAAAATCCATGGATACATGAGTCCAGGGCTCGGAGGGTATAGGCAGCGGCTGGAGGGTACCCATCGGAGATACACGTGAGGGTTTACTCCGTGAGCACACTGAACAAGACACAACAAAATCCTCAACATCACTCCTCCACGAAGGCCACCAGACGCTCCTGGACAATAATTCTCTAGTTCGAGCCACTCCAGGGTGACCAGCTAGCTTATGAGCATGAAAGAATTGAAGTATTTGTAATCTGAACTGTAACGGTACAAACATGAGGTCAGACGGTTTCCCTACTGGACTATCCTGTTGGTAGGGAAGCAGGACAGAGGCAATATCCCTCATAGAGTCTATACTGGCTACGACAATTTTCTCAGATAAAATTGGATCTGGTTCGGAGGGCAGTACTGATTCAATGTCAAAACATCGTGAAAGAGCATCAGCCTTGATATTTTTGCTTCCAGGTTTAAACGTGATGATGAAATCAAACCTAGAAAAGAATAAAGACCACCGTGCCTGCCTGGGATTTAACCTCTTAGCCCCCTTCAGATATTCCAGGTTCTTATGATCCGTATAGACCGTAATCACATGTTCCGCCCCCTCCAGCCAGTGTCGCCACTCCTCAAAAGCCAACTTCACGGCTAATAGCTCCCTGTTCCCGATATCGTAATTCCTCTCTGCCTCAGAAAATTTTTTCGAAAAAAACGCGCAAGGGTGAAGTCTCCCTTGTGATCCGGAGTACTGTGACAAGACTGCCCCAACCCCGATCTCTGATGCGTCTACCTCCACTATGAATGGCCTGGACGAATCGACATGGTGCAAAATGGGGGCCGAACAAAAGGCAGTTTTAAGACTCGTAAAAGCAGAAATGGCTTCGGGAGACCAACTGCTAACATTAGCCCCTTTCTTAGTCATGTCAGTGAGGGGAGCTACCAGAGCGGAGTACCCCTTTATAAATTTCCTGTAATAGTTAGCAAACCCCAGAAAACGTTGTAAGGCCTTTAGATCAACTGGTTGCGGCCAGTCTAAAACTGCCGCAACTTTACTGCTATCCATAGCTAACCCAGATCTGGAAATGATATAGCCAAGAAATGGGACTTCATTGACTTCAAACAAACATTTCTCCAACTTGGCATATAATGAATTCTCCCGTAACTTTTGTAATACATACTGGACCTGAGACCTATGTTCCCTGATATTGCGAGAAAAAATCAGAATGTCGTCCAAATAAACGACCACAAATTTCCCTACCACCTCCCTAAAAATGTCATTAACTAATTCTTGGAAAACAGCGGGGGCATTACACAGACCAAAGGGCATGACTAGGTACTCGTAATGCCCATCCTGAGTATTAAATGCCGTCTTCCATTCGTCACCCTGTCTAATTCTGACCAGATTGTAAGCTCCCCTGAGATCTAGTTTAGTAAAGATCTGGGCACCTGTGACCTGAGAAAAAAGATCATCAATCAGGGGGAGTGGGTATCGGTTCTTTATCGTTATGGCATTAAGAGCTCGATAGTCGATGCAGGGACGCAGCCCCCCATCTTTTTTCTTTACGAAGAAAAATCCTGCCCCCGCGGGTGATCTAGAGGGTCTAATGAACCCCTTATCTAAGTTTTCCTGAATGTACTCCCTCATGGCCACCTTTTCGGGTCCCGTGAGATTATAAAGATGACCTCTAGGGGGCATGGTTCCTGGTCTAAGCTCGATTGGACAGTCATAAGGCCTATGAGGTGGTAGTGAATCGGCCGATCGTGGACAAAACACATCAGCGAAGGAGCTATAAGGCTGAGGTAAACCTTGAGGGGTTAATTGAGTGGAACGAAGAGGGCATTTTGATATGCAGTGCTTCTGACAGTAGGTTGACCAAGACAGCAACTGACCAGAAGACCAATCAATCTGTGGAGAATGTAACCGTAACCAGGGAAGGCCCAATATAATCGAGCAAGAAGGCATTCTGATAAGGTAAAATCGTAATTTTTCACAATGTAAAACCCCAACGGTGCAGATTAATTCAGGAGTGATAGAGACAGGTTGACTATCTTGTAATGGGGAATCGTCGATTGCAGTGACTATGATACGTTTCTCAAGAGGAACCACCGGTATGCCTAATTTAAGTGCTAAATTATAATCCATAAAATTGGCTGCAGCGCCCGTATCAATAAAAGCCTGCAGTGCAATGTCTTGTTTGTCCCAAGAAATGGAAATGGGAAATAAGATTTTATCTTTTGGAGGTACGGAATTCTCGCCCAGGGTAGTACCCCCGACTAACCCTAGGCGGAGAAGTTTTCCGGCTTCTTGGAACAAACAGAGGCAATATGACCCTTGTCCCCACAATATAAGCACAGACCCTCTTTTCTCCTTCTCAATTTCTCTGTCTCGGATAATTTAGAGTGACCCAGCTGCATGGGCTCCTCAGTAGAAGAGGAAGTGGTAACACTTGTGGAAGGTTGTGAGCGCATGAAGGGTCGCTGCCTGGTAGACCTGTGAAAACGTACTCTGCGGTCTATTTTGATGGCAAGACTTATGGCCTCATCTAAAGTTCTAGGTTCAGGATGACTTAGCATTAATTCCGACACAGAATCAGACAACCCCGTTAGGAAGCGATCCAAAAGAGACTGCGCCTCCCACCTGGTAGAAAATGACCATTTGCGGAATTCCGCAGCATAGGTTTCCACTGAATTCTGACCCTGTTTGAGTCTTTTTAGTTTCCTCTCAGCTGTGGCGGAAGTATCTGGATCGTCATACACGACCGCCATGGCTTCGAAAAAATTTTCTACAGAGGTAAGAGCCTCATGACCCAAGGGTAGGCTATCGGCCCATGTCTGTGAGTCTCCTTGTAAAAGGGTTTTTATGAGCGTGACCCTTTGCAACTCAGAACCAGAGGAAATGGGACGCATTTGAAAATATGATTGACACCGATCCCGGAAATTACGGAAATCGGAGCGTTCTCCTGAAAACAATTTGGGTAACGGCATTTTGGGTTCAACCGGTAATACAGGAGCGGGATTAACTGGTGCTTGCAGGTTTTGCACAACCTCAGCTAGTCGGTTAAGCTGGACCTGCTGATCTTTAACGGTCTGGTTTAATTGAGCGACGACTGTCGTCAAAGTGTTAACCTGCTGGACCAGAGCATCCATTTTTTGGTCCGCTGTACTGTCACGATCTGTGACGATAGGTGGACGCAGAGAGTGTCTGATTACCGGTAATCTGCAGTATCACCGGCACACAGACGTATATCTGATTATGGGTGAGCTGCAGTCTCACCGACAATCCGATATATAAACTAACCCCTGCCCACTCAAGGTGTATAGTGATTGGTGCAACAGTAATAGGCACTACGCAGTAGCGAGACACACTGCTAGCGGCAACTTCCGTCCAGCGGCAAGGGCCCGCTGGAGGAGGATAGTGAAACAAGCAAAATTCGGCAACAGAGTATCAATAAAGCAAGGTACAGAATCAGGAGGCTAGGACGGAGTCTAATACGAGCCGGGGTTCGGCAACAGGAGATCGGAATATCAAGGTACAGTATCACAGATCAGAGGCGAAAACGAGAGGTACAGCAAGGTCGGCAACAGGGGATCAGATTGGCAAAAGTACAAGAGGATTAGGCAAGAGCAAGGTCAAGAACGAGCAGAAAGGTCAAAGGCACAGATAAATCACAATGGTATGTTTCTTCCAGTACTTATATATTGGCAGTACCAATATATAAGTATACTGTGGATCCGAGAGCTAACACAGGTGTGATCGCTACAGCGGACACAGAATACTGACAGTCTGCTGCTTAAATGCAGACTGTCACTTCAGCAAACTCCACCCCCCCCGATGATGTCAGGAAGGAGGCGGCAACTGTCCCGGCAGCCTGCTCATGTGATTTTCCTCCTCAGGGCATAAAGGGCGTGACGCTCCGTGCGTGCGCGCGTTGCCCTGCCCTGCTGAGACATGCTCCTGGTGGTACGCTGAGCGGAGGAGGATGCCGCCGGGACAGACCGGAAGTTCGGGGTCCCGATGACGTCAGCCGCGAGCGCGGCGTTCGCACTACCGCTGGCGGTGGGGGTGAGTCCATGCCTGACACCCGGACTCTCCAAGACGGGAGGAGTCGGGCTGACAGCAGGAAGGATTGTCTGAAAGTAACCCTCAGGAGGAAGGGTCGCTAACAGAGTGAGGAACCGCCTCTAACGGTAAGGTCGGTTCTCGAGGTCGGACAAGCCAGGTCGTACACACACGGACAGATAGAGTACAAGATCAGGAGACAAAGGCGGAGTCTAAGGCCCGCGCGAGCATAGCTCTCCATCTGCCTAGGTGCACTAACAAACCCAGCCACACCAAGCACATGCTGCTGCATGCAAACAGCTGCTTTGCTGTCTGGACATGCGGCAGCTTTTCCGCGTTCCACCACACCACCAGACGCGTGCAAACCGCCGCGTAGGACGCGGAGTCAGCCGCCTAGCTCTTGGCACACGCGGCGGCTTTTCCGCGTTTCCTCACAGGCTGTGGCTAAAAGTATTAGAGACACAGGATCAGCAGGCGATTCAGGCAACTGGTATTATTTTAAAAGGAAAAATTCATATCCTTCTCCGTTTAGGTTCCCTTTAAGGATTTGTAGCATAAAAGCCAACTCACATTGGCTGGGATTTGAACCTGGGTCTCACTGTGTGGTGGGCAAGCACACTAACCACTGTACCACAACAGTAGTAACTGAAGCTGGCCTAAAATTTACCATGTATGCTCAATACAAGAGAAAAAGTAGACAAGACAAATAACATATCACACTTTTCTCCTGGCGGACTCAAAGCACCAGAGCTGCAGCCACTAGGGCATGCTCTATAGGCAGTAGCAGTGTTAGGAAGACTTGCCTAAGGTCTCCTACTGAATAGGTGCTGGCTTACTGAACAGACAGAGCTGAGATTTGAACTCTGGTCTCCTGTGTCAGAGGCAGAGCCCTTAACCATTACACCATGCAGCCACTGCTTACGATATGTAGCCAAACATGATGTAAACTGGTTTTTGAAATAGTATAATTCCCTGGCAGATGAAACCCTCCTCCATCCGGTAGGAGGGAGGAGGGAATAGGTAGAAGGGTAGAAGGGTGGGAGGAGGGAGGTGGGAGGTGACCCACAAGAGGGTAATGAAAATCTCCCTAGCAGAGTGTGTAGCAGCTGTCCCATAACTAATTAGTGTAGGCAGACAACTGAGTCAAATGGTATAAGGACCTTGCTTGGAGGAGGGAGGGCTTACAGCAGTGAGACCAGTGTGTTTGGCAATAATGTGCCTGCTGACAGTGATGTAGAGGTTCAAAGTTTTGCTCAATAGAGCATTATGGGGCGAATCGAACTTCCGCAAAAGTTCGCCTGCTGCAGGCGAGCGCGAACCCCCAAAGTTCGCCTGGAACCGTTCGCCGGCAAACAGTTCGCTACATCTCTAGTGATCAGTTTCACTGGGAGGGATAAGGCGTCTCAAAAAATAACCATGGATGTAATAAATATAAAATGGCTTACCTCTAAGAAGAAGGGGCAACGCCAAAATAAGAAAGAAATTTTATTAATTAGACACAAAAACGATAACGTGTTTCACAGAGAACAGACTGCTTCCTCAGATCAAATACAGCAGTGTCTGGGTAGCCAAGGTGCAGAGCTTGGAGTGCCTAAAGCTTGGGGCTTAACAAATTTCAAACATTCATCGACTTTACTTTTTTGAAGAAGGAAGGCCCTATGACACATGTTAATCCAGTGAGTTTATCCACTCAGAGTGCATCCAAACATATGTATCTTAAAGAGAACCCGAGGTGTGTTTAAAGAATGTTATTTGCATACAGAGGCTGGATCTGCCTATACAGCCCAGCCTCTGTTGCTATCCCAAACCCCACTAAGGTCCCCCTGCACTCTGCAATCCCTCATAAATCACAGCCGTGCTGTGAGGCTGTGTTTACATCTGTAGTGTCAGTCTCAGCTGCTCTCCCGCCTCCTGCATAGCTCCGGTCCCTGCCCCCGTCCCTTCCCTCCAATCAGCAGGGAGGGAAGGGATGCAGGCGGGGACTGGAGTTCTGCAGTAGGCGGGGAGAGCAACAGACTGACACTATAGAGATAAACACAGCCTCACAGCACGGCTGTGATTTATGAGGGATTGCAGAGTGCAGGGGGACCTTAGGGGGGTTTGGGATAGCAACAGAGGCTGGGCTGTATAGGCAGATCCAGCCTCTGTATGCAGATAATATTCTTCAAACCCCCCTCGGGTTCTCTTTATGAGCAATTCAGTAGTAAACCCCCAGGAGACTGGTTTTCATGCCGTAGGAGCCTTTAAGAAACTAGGTCAGAATGAGTTTAATTGACTTCCTGATCTACATTTCCCTGGGGTGAAGAAAATGGCCAGAGAATTACTGGACAACAATGGTTTGGTCGTTAGACCAGCCGATAAGGGGGGAGGAATGGTGACTTGTAATAAAGCACAATATGGAAAGGAAATGGACCAGATGGTCTGTCGATACCAGTACATATAGGTACATTTAGAATTTTTGAAATGGGAAAGAGGGCCGCCTTTTGCAGCAAACCTATTTAGGCAAAGGAAACCCCTCTGACTACACCTCCAGGTGTTGGGAAAAGGAAGTTACCCCCAGTAAAGGTCACCTTTGCACGGGCTTTATTGTATGCAAAAGAATACTTGGAAAAAATGGTCACCATGTGATAAATGTCAGAATGTAAATCAGGGAGAGGAAAGATTTTACAATGAGCAAACGCTGACTAAATCATTTATACATAATTATTGTAACAATGAAGCATTTTTTTTTTACATTATTCTCACTGGAGTTCCTCTTTAAGATAAGCAATGCAATATTTTAGCGGCTGAACGTAAAGTAAACACACTTGAAGTAGTTAAATAATACATTTTTATTAGTACAGCTATAAATACATATATACATAAGTCCTGAAAAAAGGACAACTAAGGAACAAAGCGATACCGAGAGATTTGGCTCCAGAATTAGGGCCGACATCCCAAAAGTGTAAACATATCCAGTATTATTTTCTTTTGGAAAAGCAATGTAACAGATACAAGTATTAAAACGTATGTGGGAGCCACAGGGCCGCCATCAAAGGCGGGGACACTAAAAACAGAACCAAAGTATCACCCCGGCCTCCCCAAGCGGGGATCTGAAGTGAAAATAAACTTATGATATAATGCTTTGTATGTGCAGTACAGATAAGGAATAGAATATTAGCAGCACAGATAGGAGTCTCATATTGTTCTCCAGCACTGGAAGGGTTAAGAAACTTCACTTGTTATTCATGCAAAAGTGCTTCTCTGAGCTCTCCAACCAAGCTTGGTCGGCTACAGTGCTGTTCTCTAAGGCACTTGTACAGCAACATAACAGTGAGAGACAGCTTCCGATAAGGTTTTACTGCAGAGAAGTTCAAAGGGTCATTAGCTGTGCTCTGTTTCATAGTTTAAATTGGAAATATGACAGAATAATGCAATGTTACAAAAATTAAGCTTTATAACTGAAAATCTAAATATGAGACTCTTTTTTTTTTCTTTGTTCTTAATGTTGTATTCCTTATCCGTACTACATATATAATTTATTATATCATAAGTTTGTTTTTTTTTTTTTTTCGCTGCAGTGTCACTTTAAATCTAATATTGAAGAGTAATTCTACAAATTAGCAAAAATAGTGCTCCTGAGTTAGCATTAAACAGTAGTGTCAAATTCCTATTCAGTAAGCCAGTACTTAGTAAGGTGTCCTTGGGCAAGACTCCCTTACACTGCCTACCGAGAGCACCCTTAGTAGCTGGAACTCTGGAGCGCTTTGAGTTTGACAGGAGAAAAGCGCTATGCAAATGTTGGACTTATTATTATTATTATTATTATTATTATTACCACCTATCACATGATCACCACTCCTAATGCTGAGAAAAAAATCTATATTTCAAAGGATTGATTTTTAATTGTAGGTGGAAATGTAAAGAGACATTAGGCACCGCTGAATGTAGTCTATTACATCTATCTTCATTTCATATCTTACAGGATATTTTATTTGTTTTTGTTTTTTTTAATGGTTAAAGGCATTTTGCAATTATTTTTCTTGAAAACGTATTAGGTAATGTTTTAATTTGAGGTTCATTTTTTTTTTTTTTTAATTAAATACCGGTACCTTTTCTATTCTTTTTTTTTTTTTCTAAAACAGATACATAAAATTGTAATTGTCTAAATGTTTACCCCTTTTTTTTTTTTTTTTTTTTTATTTGTCACTTTAAGGGCTGATTCTCATGGGCATCTGCTGGGCTTCTCCTTCAAATGCTGTTTTTTGTGTTTTGTTTTCTTTTTCCCCAAGAATACCAGCTTTTAACAGCTAAGCTTTAATTGGCTTTTGAAGGCTTTTATTTGCTTTCATAGCGTTGCATTTGAGAGTGTTGCATTTCCTGGACTTTTGGTGGCTTTGAAGGGCTGGGCTTTTGTTGGCTTTCATTGTCTTTCATTGTCTTTTGCTGGCTTTCAAACGCAATGCCAGTTACAGCAAATGACTTATAGAAGCTATAATCCATGCATTTGACATTTCTGGCAACTTGATAAAGGCCTTTCAGGCCGAAATAGCGGGCTGTCGCTGCCTGTCAAACTTTTTACTATGCAATAAAAGTTTAAGAGCTATTTAATACACATATCGTGTGGTGCCGATCCTTTGTGGATTATAGACTGTATTGACCCTTTGGTACAGGGGTGAGGATCTTGGCACACTTCCTTTTACCTTTGAGCATTAAGTGGGTGCTCCTGGATACATGCTTTCATGACTAATAGAAGCTGCATGTGGCTTTTGAGACGAGACGCCGGCATTTACTGACAGGCTTTCATGAAAGTCTGCAAAAGCTCCTACTAAACGCTCCCATTCACTTGCATGGGACAGCGCTCGATCAAGCGTTGCTTTTAAAACGCTGCGTTTAGTGCAAAAAAAAAACATTGAATGAATTGTGCATCTGTGATAAAAAGGAAAAAAAACAGCATCTAGGGTAAACTGAATGAAGCAGTGATATGTTTCTAGTGCCCGCACTGTGTAGGGATGGTTATTCAGGTGCATCATTTGATGCAAATTTATAGACTGCAGCATTTAGTTAGCCCAATTCCACTTTGCTATAACAATCTGCAAACATGTCTCATTGACCATCGATGGGGGTGTCACGGTGCTGTCCTAGCCACTCCCATCTTGCTGAAAAGCTGACTGATGATTGGTCATTAACAAGAACTCCTTTCTTTGTGAAGTATTATGTGGAAATGAAGGGTTCCATGGAATCCTCCAAATAATGTGAAATAAAAAAGATAGTTGAACAGTTAGTTTGTATCGGACTGTCCTGTTTGCAGGAGGGGCAGAGGCAGAAGGTACCGGAAGGAAATCTTCCCATTTCAGATCGGGGGAGGTAATGGTGACTTGTACACTCTGCTATCGCCCCCACCCAATGCCGAAACCCCTCAATGGATACAGCAGACAAATATAAATCATGTGTGAAGTAACTTTGGCTTGTGTAGGACTAAGGACTAGGCATGGTCACAAACTGCGGAATCTGTTGTGTTTCTTGGGTACCCTTGGACTCTTCATTTTGCAGATACTGAAATGATAAAAACAGTAAAATAAGTTTACATTTATGTACTATAGTGTTACATAATGTCCACATTTTCAGTATAGTGGCACATTAAATGTAAAACATAACCCTTTCAAAACGCTCCATAACTCTGATTCCTATCCAATTACCCCTCAAATGGCGTCGAGGTGAGGTGAGTTACCTCTCCACAGACTCCACCCAACATGCTGCCATTCAGGGATTCCACCAAGGATCTCCATGAAGTCCATGCTGAGCCCCTTTATTGCTGGAAGGCTCCCTCAGGGCCCAAAGACAGTTCCCTCCACTGCATTGTGGGTAATCCAACCCTGGCTGCACCTAACAAATAGTAAAGCTGCACACTGGGCCACTGTCACTTATGCATCTGTTGAGGCCCACAAGCCCACATAGTCAGAGGAGAATCCAACTATGGACTCAACTACCAACCTCTTCCCTCCGCCCCATCTGCCTGGTCTTGGTGCAGAAGGCGAAGCATGATGATGATAGGAGGCTGGGAGAGGATGTGGCTGGCATGAGAGAGGCGTGGCAGGGGGAGGTGCAGCAGGGTGCAGTAAGAGGCGTGGCAGGGGGAGGTGCAGCAGGGTGCAGTAGGAGGCGTGGCAGGGGTGGAGGTGCAGCATGGTGCTGAAGCATAATGATGATAGGAGGCTGGGAGAGGATGTGGCTGACATGAAAGGGGCGTGGCAGGGGGAGGTGCAGCAGGGTGCAGTAAGAGGCGTGGCAGGGGGAGGTGCAGCAGGGTGCAGTAGGAGGCGTGGCAGGGGTGGAGGAGGTGCAGCAGGTTGCAGTAGGAGGTGTGGCATGCATGGAAATGGTTGTGTCTGGACCTGTGAACCAGGCAGTCCAATCAAACACCCGGGGATAACTGGGGCTCAACAGGCCTTCAGAACTGGCAGGAGTCTTCTATGTTGAGGTGGTGAGGCTGTACAGTATACACAACAGCTGCCCGTTTACTCTATAGGTCTGGGGCTTCTACCAGCCCCCTGCAGCCGCCCTGTGCCCGCGGCATCACAAAATGATCCTTCGATTTTCTGCGACTCAGCCAAGTGCATGGCCCCTGTCCCTGTGTGACCCTGGCCACATGCATACTTGATCACACACCCACCGCCAGGAGCATCCTGTGCATGCGCAGTACGAGAAAATCTCATATTGTGAATGCCCAGGATGCTTCCGATAGAAGGGTGATGGAGGATGCCCCCAGCCAGGGCTGTGCAGGCGCAGTGGCCATCGACTGGCCCAGTCACCAAGATTGAAACTCTCCCGCTAAGGGGGACCGAAGGATCGTTTCGTGCGTGCGGCACAGGATGGCTGCAGAAGCCCCAGATAAGTACTTTTTTTTTTCTTTGTGGTTTCAGTTTAGGTTCCATTTAAAACCCCAGAGTACTGTATATTCCATGAAGCATTTAGGGTTGTGTGGAACTGCCTGCTATGATCTATAACCTTAATTATATGTAACCTGGGGCTATACTGGGGCACCTATGCCTGGCTACCTATACTGGGGTCACCTATACCTGGCTACCTATACTGCGGTGCGGGCACCTATACCTGGCTACCTTTACTGCGGGCACCTATACCTGGCTACCTATACTGGGAACACCTATACCTGGCTACCTATACTGCGGGCACCTATACCTGGCTACCTGTACTGCGGACACCTATACCTGGCTACCTATACTGGGCGCACCTATAGCTGGCTGCCTATACTGCGGGCACCTATACCTGGCTACCTATACTGCGGGCACCTATACCTGGCTACCTATACTGGGGGGACCTATAGCTGGCTACATATACTGGGGGGCACCTATACCTGGCTACCTATACTGCAGGCACCTATACCTGGCTACCTATACTGGGGGGCACCTATACCTGGCTACCTATACTGGGGGCACCTATACCTGGCTACCTATACTGGGGGTGGGGGACCTATAGCTGGCTACATATACTGGGGGGCACTTATACCTGGCTACATATACTGGGGGGCACCTATACCTGGCTACCTATACTGGGGGGACCTATAGCTGGCTACCTATACTGCGGGCACCTATACCTGGCTACCTATACTGGGGGCACCTATACCTGGCTACCTGTACTGTGAACACCTATACCTGGCTACCTGTACTGCGGACACCTATACCTGGCTACCTATACTGGGCGCACCTATAGCTGGCTGCCTATACTGCGGGCACCTATACCTGGCTACCTTTACTGGGGGCACCTATACCTGGCTACCTGTACTGCGGACACCTATACCTGGCTACCTGTACTGCGGACACCTATACCTGGCTACCTATACTGGGAACACCTATACCTGGCTACCTATACTGCGGGCACCTATACCTGGCTACCTGTACTGCGGACACCTATACCTGGCTACCTATACTGGGCGCACCTATAGCTGGCTGCCTATACTGCGGGCACCTATACCTGGCTACCTATACTGCGGGCACCTATACCTGGCTACCAATACTGGGGGGACCTATAGCTAGCTACATATACTAGGGGGCACCTATACCTGGCTACCTATACTTCGGGCACCTATACCTGGCTACCTATACTGGGGGGCACCTATACCTGGCTACCTATACTGCGGGCACCTATACCTGGCTACCTATACTGGGGGTGGGGGACCTATAGCTGGCTACATATACTGGGGGGCACTTATACCTGGCTACATATACTGGGGGCACCTATACCTGGCTACCTATACTGCGGGCACGTATAGCTGGCTACCTATACTGGGGTCACCTATACCTGGCTACCTGTACTGCGGACACCTATACTTGGCTACCTATACTGCGGGCACCTATACCTGGCTACCTATACTGGGGGGCACCTATACCTGGCTACCTATACTGGGGGGGGGGGGGCACCTATAGCTGGCTACATATACTGGGGGGCACCTATACCTGGCTACATATACTGGGGGGCACCTATACCTGGCTACCTATACTGCGGGCACCTATACCTGGCTACCTATACTGCAGGCACCTATACCTGGCTACCTATACTGCGGGCACCTATACCTGGCTACCTATACTGGGGGTGCCTATGGCTGGCTAACCTATACTGGGGGCACCTATACCTGGCTACCTATACTGGGGGGACCTATAGCTGGCTACCTATACTGCGGGCACCTATACCTGGCTACCTATACTGGGGGCACCTATAGCTGGCTGCCTATACTGCGGACACCTATAACTGGCTACTTATACTGCGGACACCTATACCTGGCTACCTATACTGCGGACACCTATACCTGGCTACCTATAATGCGGACACCTATACCTGGCTACCTATACTGGGGGCACCTATACCTGGCTTCCTATACTGGGGGCACCTATACCTGGCTACCTATACTGCGGACACCTATACCTGGCTACCTATACTGCGGGCACCTATAGCTGGCTACCTATACTGGGGGGACCTATAGCTGGCTACCTATACTGCGGGCACCTATACCTGGCTACCTATACTGTGGGAACCTATACCTAGCTACCTATACTGAAGGCAACTATACCTGGCTACCTATACTGTGGACACCGAAACCTGGCTACCTATACTGCGGGCACCTATACCTGGCTACCTATACTGGGGGGCACCTTTACCTGGCTAACTATACTGGGGACACCTATACCTGGCTACCTATACTGCAGAGACCTATACCTGGCTACCTATACTGGGGGGGGGGGGGCACCTATATCTGGCTACCTATACTGGGGAGACCTATACCTGGCTACCTATACTGTGGGCACCTATACCTAGCTACCTATACTGAAGGCACCTATACCTGGCTACCTATACTGCGGGCACCTATAGCTGGCTCCACAGGAGAAGGGCGCTGCAGCGTGCATAACAAAACAGCATCAGAGAAAAGGTTAAAAGGAGCATATACTTACTAAAACAATACATTGCATAGACGCTAGTGTAGTAGGGGTCATTGTTTCTGGAAAGCTGCAATAGCAGCATACGTCCGGAGGAAGTGATAGTTGTTCCACGGACTGTTTGACAGTAGGTTTGAAGATTGGGAGCAGCAAGGTTTCCACCATCTCTGACCACCATGGAGTTAGTACATGCACGGGTATACTTGACGTACACATACATAAAAAACAGTTGTATCTGAAAAAATAATTGATTGGATTAATAAAGCGTTATTCATCAGAGAAGAGCAAAAAATATCAACTTCTGTTTTACAGTGACAGTTGTTACAAAAACATAAAACCGCCAGCTTACATACCTTGGCCAGGAATTGAACCCAGGTCTTGGCCGGAAATTGAACCCAGGTCTAGTGCTTGGTAGGCAGCTCTCCTCACCACTATACCACCACCAGCACTACATGCTGAATCCAGCCTAGCATGTACCATTATGATATATCCAAGAGAAAAACGAGCTTGCTTAAGGATTTGTAGTATGTCAAAATCCAACTCACTAACCAGCAAGCTCATGGTGACCCAGAACTCATTGGAGTGTGTAAGGGACTACAATGGTCCTAAAAGCCAACTCACATTGGCCAGGAATAGAACCCAGGCCTACCGCTCTGCTCATTTCATTCAACCATGTCTTCCTCCAGGTATTAGACCCCTTGAAACATCTTTTCTATCATTTTTCTAGCCAGCAGAAATTTTTCTAAATCTTTAAGTTCATCTCCCCATTGAAGTCTATTGCGGTTTGTGAAAATTTGCGCAAACCGAACCTTTCACGAAAGTTCGTGAACGGGGATCGCGAACCGAAAATCGAAGGTTCGGGCCATCTCTAATAGGTTCCTCCAGTATAGGTAGTCACCTATAAGTACCCCCAGCATAGGTAGCCAGCTACATGTTCCCCCAGTATAGGTAGCCAGCTATAACTGCCCGAGTATAGGTAGCCAGCTATAGATGCCCCCAGTATAGGCCCCCAGGTATAGATGTCCCCCAGTATAGGTAACCAAGTATAGTTGCCCCAGGTATAGGTAGCCAGGTAGAGGTGCCCCTATATAGGTAATCTAGTATACTGTAGGTGCCACCAGTATAAGTAGTCTGGTATCAGTGCCTCTACTATAGATAACCAGCTATAGGTGCCCCCAGTATAGGTAGCCAGGTATAGGTGCCATTAGTACAGGTAGCCAGGTATAGGTGCCCCCAGTATACGTAGCCAGGTATAGTTGCCTCCAGAATAGGTAGCCTGGTATAGGTGGCTCCAGTTTAGGTGGCCAGGTATAAGTTTCCCTAGTATTGGTAGCCAGGTACAGGTGCCACCAGTATAGGCAGTTAGGTATACACGCCCCCAGTATAGGTAGTCAGGTATAGGTGCCACCAGTATAGGCAGTTAGGTATACACTGCCCCAGTATAGGTAGTCAAGTATAGGTGCCCCAGTATAGGTAGCCAGGTATAGGTGCCTCCAGTATAGGTAGCCAGGTATAGGTGCCACCAGTATAGGTAGGCTGGTATAGGTGGCTCCAGTTTAGGTAGCCAGGTATAGTTGCCAGGTATAGTTGCTATAGGTAGCCAGTTTAGGTAGCCAGGTATAGTTGCCTCCCGTATAGCTAGCCAGGTACAGGTGCCTCCAGTTTAGGTGGCCAGGTATAGGGGCCTCCAGTTTAGGTGGCCAGGTATAAGTTTCCCTAGTAAAGGTAGCCAGGTATAGGTGCCACCAGTATAGGCAGTTAGGTATACACGACCCCAGTATAGGTAGTCAGGTATAGGTTTATACTCACTTCAATCACCGCTGGTCTTCAGAGAAGAGAAGACCAGTGGCGTGTGGAGCCCCAGCACATGATGTAGCAAGTAAGAGTTGAGTCTCCCTGTTCAGCTACTGCTCTAATTTCTAGAGAAGGGATCTCTAGAGGTGGGCCCGAGTTAAGGGAGGGGAGAGGGGGGTGGGCTGTGTGTGGCTGCTTCTTCTTCCCTTCTGCGCTGCACCCCGCCCATAAAAACTTCCCTAGGCTCCTCCCCCAAGGCTCTATCCCCCCACATTGGCATCCACTGCTAATCCCCTTACTACTAGGCTTCCAGGGCAATGGAGCGGGAATGAGGGAGAGAGAGGGGGGAGAGCAGCTAGCGCAGGCCTCACCTCAGGTGTACCGGATGGAGGGGATATCTTACAACTTTGGCTTCAGGTGTATTTTACAGGGGTAACTCCACAAAGTGTCATTAGATTGAGGTAAAAACCAGAATGGCTTTTTCATTTCACAACTAAAAGCTTGTGCATTGCTAAAGTTCTGACCAGTTCAAGGCCAGTTTTTTCAGAATTCAGATTATTGCCTGCAAATTAGTCAGAGAGTGTGAGGATCCACTGGGCCTTTTGACCACTCTTCAGGTCTGCATTCTGCAGGTCTCTGGAAGAGAGACCTTTTGTCAGTATTGCAGCTTGCTGCTGAGGAATTTACATATGTTTGTCATGCAGATTGCCTAGCCACATCCTTTGTAGGCTTGCTCTATAAATACTATGTGATATCACAGACCTGGGGTGGTCATAAGAGTTAGTTCCTGTGTAACACTCGCCTGGAGTGTCAGCCTTGCTCTTTGTTTGAAGATTAGCCTAGAGTAATTCCTGGGACTGCACTAGGCAGGTTTCCCTAGTGCAGTTAGGATTGCTTATCTGTTTTGTTTGTCTGTTGCGATTGTCCTTTCCCAGCGGTGGTCGACAGGAAACCGTTCTGTGTGTCTGGGTGCTAACCGGAACAGCGGTTGTACCTGATAGCCCCTTCTGATCTGTTTTCCTGGATCGCACCAGCCTCTTGCGCTAGTGCTGTGGATCCTTCTGGTCTGCTACTCTGTACTTGGATCGCACTAGCATCTTGCGCTAGCGCTGTGGATCCTTCTGTTTTGTCTTCCTGGATCGCACTAGCCTCTTGCGCTAGTGCTGTGGATCCTTCTGTTCTGTCTGCCTGGATCGCACTCGCCTTGCGCTAGTGCTGTGGATCCTTCTGTCTCCCTGGATCGCACTAGCCTCTTTTGCTGGTGCTGTGGATCCTATCTCTCGCCTGTTCCTGTTTTCGTGTGTCTGTCTTGTCTGCTACGAACGTTTGCTGGAGGCTCGGTGAGGTAACCGTTAAGCAAGCGTTTGCGTCCTCTGTTTCATGTTTGTCTGTCGGTGGTTAGTTAGGCGTGCTTGTCTCTATTGTGCTTATCACGTGGAGACCGTGCATAAACGCGTGCACTGTTGCGAATGAGTGCGGTGTTCGCGTTTAGCTAGCGTTTGTTATTTTCCGTATCTCCTCATTGTATGATTTGCTGTGCCTTTGCTACTCTCGTGCTCTGCCTTGCTGTAGCCTTGTGTCACCTCTGGCAATCGCCTCTCTCGCGATTGCGTTCCTACTTCATATCTGCTGTTGTGTATGCACCGTCGCGGGTTGGCGACTAGTTTGGTGCACACACATACAATCTGTCCCTGTGCTCATTCTATACCGCAATCGCTTCTCTTGCGATTGCGTTCTCACTTGGTTTCTTCTGTTGTGTGTCCACCGTCGCAGGTGGCGGCTAGATTGGTGGACAAACATACATTCCTCATCTGTGCTTATTCGGTCTTGTGTCTCTGTTAGCAATCGCCATCTCTGGCGATTGCCTTCTCACTTTGTCTTCCTGGTTGTGTGTTCATCGTCGCAGGGTGGCGACTAGTTTGGTGAACACACATACCCTCTGTCACTTTGATCTCTCCCTTTCAGGGCTATCTTGCCCTGCGTTTCTGCCCTTCATACAATTCCTGTCTGACGTGTGTGGCAGGGCAGAGAAGCCGTTCCTCTGCACTCCACAGCTCCCCCTGTCAACAGGAATTTCCCTCTACAGGTGCATCACACCTTTTGCTGGGTTCCCGCAAATTATACGCTTGTGGAGGATTTCCGCAGTGTCAGCGCACGTCTTGTGCGCTGATTACGGAGAGAATTCCACAACCGTTACAGTATGACCAGCCAAACCAAAATTCCCAGTGTAGAGGGAATTTCTGATTTGTACGATTTTGTTGAGTATGGGTCCTGTGTCTTTAAGAGCTTTAAAAGGCTAAACTCAGAGACCAAAGCGGAATTTCTCTCTGAATGTGTGAGGTTTTGCCTGAATCCCACCTTTCAGATTACTGATCCGTCCACGTCGGCTCTTCAGTTTGCTTATGTGCTCTTAAAAGGCGATTTGTTCACCTGGGCGTATGATGTGCTAAAAAACAATTCTTGGAATGATAATCTGTATCAGTTTCTTGCAGTGATATTCTCTCACTGGTTTAAACTGCCTGGCTTACCACCTGCTCTGATTGAATGTGTAGCTGCTGATAAGTCAGCTGATCTTTCCCTTCCATGAAAAACCTTTCAGTATGACAATCAGATCAATGTGTCTGTTGCCACTTCAGGTTTTAAACAGCAGACATGCAAAGTTGCAAAAAAGGGAAAAACTAAAAGACGCAAGCATCGGAATAAAACACTCCCTATTGATGTCTACAATGATGTTGTTCCGTCTCCGGGTTTTTTGCCCCAATCCAAAGCTTATGTGGATCCTACTATAGGTAGGATCGTACACTATATTAAAGCAGTTAAAAAATCTGTTCTTGTTCCTGAACTCCACCCATATGGAGATTATCTGGATACTGGCCTGTTTGAACCTCCGTTTGCCTCATGGGACATTGGGGCCTAGATGGAGGAATTTGATTTTGATTGGAAAGCCTTTTGCAATTTTTACATCGCAAAAAGCGAAGATGTCTTGAATGATTGTCTCGATTCTATGTACCTATTGATTGATTCCGATGAATGTGACGAGGGTGATGTGGATCTGATGATTTATGTATGGCAGACGATTTTGGATGAGTTGCACACACACCAACCAATTGATTCCAATAAAGAGACATCGTTGTCGGATGATTGTTCCCGCTTTTCTGGGGTAAAGCATGTGAGTCGTGACATTGTGCGATCTGAAGTGAGTGGGTGTGCCACTGTGGTTGATTCCTGTGCGAATCCTGGAGGATTCTCTCCTGACTGCGTGCGATTTGAATCTGTGCTATCTGATGCCTGTTTCTCTGATGTTCCTGCAGATTGTGATCAGCATGAATGTGTCAGTTTTCTCAAGGATGTGTGGGACCCCTTGTCATTTAGAGACAGATCCTTAAGATCTTCCATCTGTGACCCTGCTATGGGGAAAATTCCTAAATTATGCAGCATCAAAAGTAAAATTAATATGTCTAATAACATTTTTCCTGATGTTGTCGCTATTTCTACTGCAAATGCGTCTTTGTCTTACCCTGTTCACACCTGTAAGGGCCCGTTGCCTGGTGACAGTTGCTCCAGTGTTTCTGTCCTGAACGCCTTACAGTTTGCCCCACAGATCGCGGAGGTTTGCGCTATGGAAGCATCAGTTTCACAACCTAAAGCGATTTTTGATTCGCAAGTTTTGCGTTCTGACTCCTCGGATTTGACATTGTTAGCCGAATCTAAGAGTGAGACAGCACTTCGGTTTTGCAAATCTGACTCTGTAGCATCTTTGCTGGGTCCAGAGAAAGTTTCTCTGAGTCTGCCCTGCACCATGAATAACAATATGATGTCCAATCACACTGACATTTGTGAGTCCCTTTCTTGTTCTGAGGAAAATGCTGATTCTGCACCCTGTACTCTGGATGAGTTAAGATGGCCTTGTTTAGAGTCTCCTGCAGTGTCCCTAGAGGCTCGTCTAGGTATTGCCACTATACTCACCTGTTTTTCTGCAGTTTTGGAGTTGCAAGCTAGTTTGACTGCTACGCAGAATTCTGGGTGCAGCGAGATTAAAGTTAGGCAGTCAGTGTGTGTTCCAGTAAATATTCCTGTACGTTCCGCTCATGATGATGAAATTCAGTCTCAGTTTATGGTGGAACCTTCCCTGGGACATCTGCCCTGTCCACAAAATAAAGTTCCAGTTTTGCCCTGTAACATGGATAGTTCAGAATCCTTCTTAGAAAACTTGAAAAATGATGTTTCTGAGGTCTTGCCTGATGTCCTGGAGACCTCCGAGTTCCTCCCAAAGGGTGCAGAACTTGTAGGAGATGTCTCATGCCCCCCAAGTCCTTCTGAGGTGTTGCCCACTTCAGTAGGCATTGCTGCCTTGCTGGCTACTTTTTCAGCTCTGGTGGAGCTTCAGTCATGCGTAGTCAATGATGAGTTTTTGTCAGATACTATTACAGTCACTTAGACTTCTAAGCCTGAGTTTTTTTTTTGAAAGTCCAGTGCTTGAGACCACTGCTCATGATGATTCTCTGCCCGGTACTGGTTTTGGTCCTGTCATGTCGGACTCTGAGGTTGGCAGTTCCCCGACATGTTCTGAGGTTTCTCCTGTGCTGGTGTACCCCAGTATGCTCTGTGACCCAGAAAGCCCAAGTGTGCCTCGGTTACCAGCGTACTCAGATGCTTCCTCGGTGGAGAAATGCTCTGATATGGCCTGCCTGCTTGCATGCCCAGAAGTGGTCCCTGAAAGTCCTGATCTTGATGGGTGTCCTCGTAATTCTGAATCCAGAATGGTCATTGGTTCCATAGGAGGGCTTGATAGTTTTCCATGTGAGCCTGGTGATTGTTCTGCCCTCTTGGGATCTCTGTGGAGCTTCAAAAGGTTTTGGAAGATTCCGGGAGAAATTTTGCTTGGTGCCCTGGATAAGATCAACAGTGGCTTTTGTCTTGTAAGAAACACTTCGAACAGGTATTGTGGCAGGTTTGGTATTTTCGGACGCTCCTTGGAAGGTGGTGGGTATTGTCTGGAGGGTGTCGATGGCTTCTTCTCTGGCGTTCACAGTCCTGATGGGTGTTATACTGAGACTGGTAGTACTGATGGGCATGTTTCGGTGGCATTTTCTTCTGATGAGGTCGGTTTCGGCTGGACTGACTCTGGAATTGGGCCTTGTCGGGCTGCCCCGACCTTCATGAGTCTTCAGTTAGAGTCTTTTGTTAATATCAGTTTAGAGGCTCGTCTGGAATCCGACCCTAGAGGGGGGGGGGGGGGGGTACTGTGAGGATCCACTGTTCAGGTCTGCATTCTGCAGGTCTCTGGAAGAGAGACCTTTTGTCAGTATTGCAGCTTGCTGCTGAGGAATTTACATATGTTTGTCATGCAGATTGCCTAGCCACATCCTTTGTAGGCTTGCTCTATAAATACTATGTGATATCACAGACCTGAGGTGGTCATAAGAGTTAGTTCCTGTGTAACACTCGCCTGGAGTGTCAGCCTTGCTCTTTGTTTGAAGATTAGCCTAGAGTAATTCCTGGGACTGCACTAGGCAGGTTTCCCTAGTGCAGTTAGGATTGCTTATCTGTTTTGTTTGTCTGTTGCGATTGTCCTTTCCCAGCGGTGGTCGACAGGAAATCGTTCTGTGTGTCTGGGTGCTAACCGGAACAGCGGTTGTTACTGGTAGCCCCTTCTGATCTGTTTTCCTGGATCGCACCAGCCTCTTGCGCTAGTGCTGTGGATCCTTCTGGTCTGCTACTCTGTACTTGAATCGCACTAGCATCTTGCGCTAGTGCTGTGGATCCTTCTGTTCTGTCTTCCTGGATCGCACTAGCCTCTTGCGCTAGTGCTGTGGATCCTTCTGTTCTGTCTGCCTGGATCACACTTGCCTTGCGCTATTGCTGTGGATCCTTCTGTCTCCCTGGATCGCACTAGCCTCTTTCGCTGGTGCTGTGGATCCTATCTCTCGCCTGTTCCTGTTTTCGTGTGTCTGTCTTGTCTGCTACGAACGCTTGCTGGAGGCTCGGTGAGGTAACCGTTAAGCAAGCGCTTGCGTCCTCTGTTTCATGTTTGTCTGTCGGTGGTTAGTTAGTCTTGCTTGTCTCTATTGTGCTTATCACGTGGAGACCGTGCATAAACGCGTGCACTGTTGCAAATGAGTGCGATGTTCGCGTTTAGCTAGCGTTTGTTATTTTCCGTATCTCCTCATTGTATGATTTGCTGTGCCTTTGCTACTCTCGTGCTCTGCCTTGCTGTAGCCTTGTGTCACCTCTGGCAATTGCCTCTCTCGCGATTGCGTTCCTACTTCATATCTGTTGTTGTGTATGCACCGTCGCGGGTTAGCGACTAGTTTGGTGCACACACATACAATCTGTCCCTGTGCTCATTCTCTACCGCAATCGCTTCTCTTGCGATTGCGTTCTCACTTGGTTTCTTCTGTTGTGTGTCCACCGTCGCAGGTGGCGGCTAGATTGGTGGACAAACATACATTCCTCATCTGTGCTTATTCGGTCTTGTGTCTCTGTTAGCAATCGCCATCTCTGGCGATTGCCTTCTCGCTTTGTCTTCCTGGTTGAGTGTTCATCGTCGCAGGGTGGCGACTAGTTTGGTGAACACACATACCCTCTGTCACTTTGATCTCTCCCTTTCAGGGCTATCTTGCCCTACGTTTCTGCCCTTCGTACAATTCCTGTCTGGCGTGTGTGGCAGGGCAGAGGAGCCGTTCCTCTGCACTCCACAGCTCCCCCTGTCGACAGGAATTTCCCTCTACAGGTGCATTGCACCTTTTGCTGGGTTCCCGCAAATTATACGCTTGTGGAGGATTTCCTCAGTGTCAGCGCACGTCTTGTGCGCTGATCACGGAGAGAATTCCACAATCGTTACAGAGAGATAACTAGAGGCGGATATCTTGTCTGACAGTTCCAAAGATTGTAAAGTCACCTTGAGGAACAATCCACTCTGTCTGGGAGTTTCCAAACCACTGTTTGTGCACCGGGAGCTACAGAAACACCTGGCAGCTCATTTCAACTGAGGACCACACCCACTGACTCTTCAGGGGCAGAGAAAGCAGTGGTCTTTAAAGGGCAAACTTAGGAACAGGAAAAGGGGCAGTTGGGACATAAGTCAGGGGTTATCGTGTGTCAGTAGCCAGTGGAAGCATGTTTATAAAATATGAATTTTACTGGAGTTTAGTGTTTAATTTAAAAAAACAAAACCTCACTGGTATGTGACGTGCTCACCTTATATCCAGGCGGGGCGATGATGGTGAAGAAGGCTGGGCTGCTGTCCGGGGAGTCACTGGGGGGTGAAGAAAAGATACCCAAATCTGTTGTGTAAGTGCCACCAGCGCTCACTGGAAAGGGAAAGAAAGTTGCACATAAGTTACAAAGCTCTCACTGAGCTACATTGACATTTTTTTGTTTTTTTTAATTTTTAAGTTGCTTGCTTATGCTGCATGCATCTGCATTAACACTAAATCACCAATCTCTCAGCAGGCCTGGCTATCATCTGATAGCTAACCAGACACGGTGGACTTTGCCTTCTTGACTATGGCATTCACACTAATTCAGCAATCACTCAGCAGGCCTGGCTATCATCTGATAGCTAACCAGACACGGTGGACTTTGCCTTATCTCTCAGCAGGCCTGGCTATCATCTGATAGCTAACCAGACACGGTGGACTTTGCCTTATCTCTCAGCAGGCCTGGCTATCATGTGATAGCTAACCAGACACGGTGGACTTTGCCTTCTTGACTATGGCATTCACCCTAATTCACCAATCTCTCAGCAGGCCTGGCTATCATCTGATAGCGAACCAGAGACGGTGGACTTTGCCTTCTTGACTATGGCATTCACCCTAATTCACCAATCTCTCAGCAGGAATGGCTATCATCTGATAGCTAACCAGACACGGTGGACTTTGCCTTCTTGACTATGGCATTCACACTAATTCAGCAATCACTCAGCAGGCCTGGCTATCATCTGATAGCTAACCAGACACGGTGGACTTTGCCTTATCTCTCAGCAGGCCTGGCTATCATCTGATAGCTAACCAGACACGGTGGACTTTGCCTTCTTGACTATGGCATTCACACTAATTCGTCTATCTCTCAGCAGGCCTGGCTATCATGTGATAGCTAACCAGACACAGTGGACTTTGCCTTATCTTTCAGCAGGCCTGGCTATCATCTGATAGCTAACCGGACACGGGGACTTTGCCTTCTTGACTATGGCATTCACCCTAATTCACCAATCTCTCAGCAGGCCTGGCTATCATCTGATAGCTAACCAGACATGGTGGACTTTGCCTTATCTCTCAGCAGGCCTGGCTATCATCTGATAGCTAACCAGACACGGTGGACTTTGCCTTCTTGACTATGGCATTCACCCTAATTCACCAATCTCTCAGCAGGCCTGGCTATCATCTGATAGCTAACCAGACATGGTGGACTTTGCCTTATCTCTCAGCGGGCCTGGCTATCATCTGATAGCTAACCAGACACGGTGGACTTTGCCTTCTTGACTATGGCATTCACACTAATTCAGCAATCACTCAGCAGGCCTGGCTATCATCTGATAGCTAACCAGACACGGTGGACTTTGCCTTATCTCTCAGCAGGCCTGGCTATCATCTGATAGCTAACCAGACACGGTGGACTTTGCCTTATCTCTCAGCAGGCCTGGCTATCATGTGATAGCTAACCAGACACGGTGGACTTTGCCTTCTTGACTATGGCATTCACCCTAATTCACCAATCTCTCAGCAGGCCTGGCTATCATCTGATAGCGAACCAGAGACGGTGGACTTTGCCTTCTTGACTATGGCATTCACCCTAATTCACCAATCTCTCAGCAGGAATGGCTATCATCTGATAGCTAACCAGACACGGTGGACTTTGCCTTCTTGACTATGGCATTCACACTAATTCAGCAATCACTCAGCAGGCCTGGCTATCATCTGATAGCTAACCAGACACGGTGGACTTTGCCTTATCTCTCAGCAGGCCTGGCTATCATCTGATAGCTAACCAGACACGGTGGACTTTGCCTTCTTGACTATGGCATTCACACTAATTCGTCTATCTCTCAGCAGGCCTGGCTATCATGTGATAGCTAACCAGACACAGTGGACTTTGCCTTATCTTTCAGCAGGCCTGGCTATCATCTGATAGCTAACCGGACACGGGGACTTTGCCTTCTTGACTATGGCATTCACCCTAATTCACCAATCTCTCAGCAGGCCTGGCTATCATCTGATAGCTAACCAGACATGGTGGACTTTGCCTTATCTCTCAGCAGGCCTGGCTATCATCTGATAGCTAACCAGACACGGTGGACTTTGCCTTCTTGACTATGGCATTCACCCTAATTCACCAATCTCTCAGCAGGCCTGGCTATCATCTGATAGCTAACCAGACATGGTGGACTTTGCCTTATCTCTCAGCGGGCCTGGCTATCATCTGATAGCTAACCAGACACGGTGGACTTTGCCTTCTTGACTATGGCATTCACACTAATTCGTCTATCTCTCAGCAGGCCTGGCTATCATGTGATAGCTAACCAGACACAGTGGACTTTGCCTTATCTTTCAGCAGGCCTGGCTATCATCTGATAGCTAACCGGACACGGGGACTTTGCCTTCTTGACTATGGCATTCACCCTAATTCACCTATCTCTCAGCAGGTCTGGCTATCATGTGATAGCTAACCAGACACGGTGGACTTTGCCTTCTTGACTATGGCATTCACCCTAATTCACCTATCTCTCAGCAGGCCTGGCTATCATGTGATAGCTAACCAGACACGGTGGACTTTGCCTTATCTCTCAGCAGGCCTGGCTATCATCTGATAGCTAACCAGACACAGTGGACTTTGCCTTATCTCTCAGCAGGCCTGGCTATCATGTGATAGCTAACCAGACACGGTGGACTTTGCCTTCTTGACTATGGCATTCACCCTAATTCACCAATCTCTCAGCAGGCCTGGCTATCATCTGATAGCTAACCAGACACGGTGGACTTTGCCTTATCTCTCAGCAGGCCTGGCTATCATCTGATAGCTAACCAGACACAGTGGACTTTGCCTTATCTCTCAGCAGGCCTGGCTATCATGTGATAGCTAACCAGACACGGTGGACTTTGCCTTCTTGACTATGGCATTCACCCTAATTCACCAATCTCTCAGCAGGCCTGGCTATCATCTGATAGCTAACCAGACACGGTGGACTTTGCCATCTTGACTATGGTATTCCCACTAATTCACCTATCTCTCAGCAGGTCTGCCTTCTTGAATTTGGCGTCCTGATCCAAAACGGAACTTCTGAAAGCGCTCTTATTGAACTGAGGAAGCGGGCAGAGACCGTTGTCGAAATGCGTTGTCTGTTTTAAACCTGCTTGAATAAATCTGACCTGATCTAAACCCCTTTTTTGTCCGGGTTGTGTCATCTGGAGAGATAGGATACCTTATTTTTATAGTCTTTATTATTTTCTATCATTTACATACAATCTCAAATATTTTTGGCACCTCCACCCCCATCATTGGTGACCAGACACGGTGGAGTCTACCTTCTTGAATGTGTCCTATTTATATCATCTCTGATATAACCCGCCTGGGATCCTCAAAGATTAGATGCAGTTTAGCAATGGCTGCATGAAGTATGCCTCCATGTCTCTCTGATGCAAGACACATAGTTTGTGAGGGTGTGAAGTACACCCCACGCAAACTATGTGTCTTCCATCAGAGAGACATGGAGGCTGCTATCTGAGTATCCTTCTAGCAGTATGCCGGTTCCCTGGCTGTATTGCAGATCTTGTATATCGGATGTCTCAGAGTCACTCTCCTGGAACAAGGAAAATCAGAACTAATCACCGCTGTTGGGATCACAAAATGGTCATTGAACTTCTGATTGGTTTGTGAGAGTTTATCGCTTTGAAAATGCTTTTTTTTCGATTTCGGGAAAGATTTTGAGAAAATAAGCTTGAATTGTCGTGTTTTTGGATTTTTCTCAAAAACTCTATTTTTACAGGGAAAAAAAAGTGAAAACACGTAATGTAACATATATATATACATATATATATATATATATATATATATATATATATATATATATATATATATATATATATATATATATATATACATACAGGGAGTGCAGAATTATTAGGCAAATGAGTATTTTGACCACATCATCCTCTTTATGCATGTTGCCTTACTCCAAGCTGTATAGGCTCGAAAGCCTACTACCAATTAAGCATATTAGGTGATGTGCATCTCTGTAATGAGAAGGGGTGTGGTCTAATGACATCAACACCCTATATCAGGTGTGCATAATTATTAGGCAACTTCCTTTCCTTTGGCAAAATGGGTCAAAAGAAGGACTTGACAGGCTCAGAAAAGTCAAAAATACTGAGATATCTTGCAAAGGGATGCAGCACTCTTAAAATTGCAAAGCTTCTGAAGCGTGATTATCGAACAATCAAGCGTTTAATTCAAGATAGTCAACAGGGTCGCAAGAAGCGTGTGGAAAAACCAAGGTGCAAAATAACTGCCCATGAACTGAGAAAAGTCAAGCGTGCAGCTGCCAAGATGCCACTTGCCATCAGTTTGGCCATATTTCAGAGCTGCAACATCACTGGAGTGCCCAAAAGCACAAGGTGTGCAATACTCAGAGACATGGCCAAGGTAAGAAAGGCTGAAAGATGACCACCTCTGAACAAGACACACTAGCTGAAACGTCAAGACTGGGCCAAGAAATATCTCAAGACTGATTTTTCTAAGGTTTTATGGACTGATGAAATGAGAGTGAGTCTTGATGGGCCAGATGGATGGGCCCGTGGCTGGATTGGTAAAGGGCAGAGAGCTCCAGTCTGACTCAGACGCCAGCAAGGTGGAGGTGGAGTACTGGTTTGGGCTGGTATCATCAAAGATGAGCTTGTGGAGCCTTTTCGGGTTGAGGATGGAGTCAAGCTCAACTCCCAGTCCTACTGCCAGTTTCTGGAAGACACCTTCTTCCAGGGACGGATCTAGACCAAGTTGCGCCTGGGGCAAGGTCAGGTTTTGGCGCCTAAAGGTCAGGTTTTGGCGCCTAAGCTGCCATTCCCCATCCAGTTTTGGCGCCTAAAGGTCAGGTTTTGGCACCTAAACTGCCATTCCCCATCCAAATTTTGCCGCCTTTTTAAGAATTCAACAAACTGCGCCTGGGGCAAGAGACCCGTCTGCCCCCCCTAGATCCGTCCCTGCCTTCTTCAAGCAGTGGTACAGGAAGAAGTCTGCATCCTTCAAGAAAAACATGATTTTCATGCAGGACAATGCTCCATCACACGCGTCCAAGTACTCCACAGCGTGGCTCACAAGAAAGGGTATAAAAGAAGAAAAACTAATGACATGGCCTCCTTGTTCACCTGATCTGAACCCCATTGAGAACCTGTGGTCCATCATAAAATGTGAGATTTACAATGAGGGAAAACAGTACACCTCTCTGAACAGTGTCTGGGAGGCTGTGGTTGCTGCTGCACGCAATGTTGATGGTGAACAGATCAAAACACTGACAGAATCCATGGATGGCAGGCTTTTGAGTGTCCTTGCAAAGAAAGGTGGCTATATTGGTCACTGATTTGTTTATGTTTTGCTTTTGAATGTCAGAAATGTATATTTGTGAATGTTGAGATGTTATATTGGTTTCACTGGTAAAAATAAATAATTGAAATGGGTATATATTTGTTTTTTGTTAAGTTGCCTAATAATTATGCACAGTAATAGTCACCTGCACACACAGATATCCCCCTAAAACAGCTAAAACTAAAAACAAACTAAAAACTACTTTCAAAAATATTCAGCTTTGATATTAATGAGTTTTTTGTGTTCATTGAAAACATGGTTGTTGTTCAATAATAAAATTATTCCTCAAAAATACCACTTGCCTAATAATTCTGCACTCCCTGTATATATATATATATATATATATATATATATATATATATATATATATATTTACTGCTATAATTTTTACCACAAAAAAAGCAAACAATCAAGATTTTTACGGCAAAAAGCGCCAAACATGTGAAAAACAGAACTTCTTTGCAATGTTTTTTCGCTTGAAAATTGAATTTAACATAATTTTCACAAAAATGAAAGCTATAATAATATTGGCATTTTTTCGCTCACCACTGCCGCGAAACTGAATTTATTATCTAAGGCTATTTTCTTTTTTTATTTGTGGGAGAGGGGTGGGCACCGATTGACCAATCTTTGCAAGTTTATAGGTTGTTGGGGCAGGTTTTTTTGCCCAATATTTTCCCGCCTACTGCCCCCCTGGGCTGTACATCTTTGTTCTCGCCTAAGCCGGCCACATGGTGAGCGTTACTGCTGAGATCACATGAATCCTGCTAAGCAAGATCCTGCCTTTCTATGAATTTGAGTTCAGCAATCTCGTGCCCTCATCCCTGTTCAGAACACCAGATCGGTATACAGGCTCCAGGGAAGGGATTCAGGAAGTATTGTAGTCAGTGGTTCCACATCACACTCAGGGAACTGGCCTTTATTTATTAGAAGGAGGCCAAGATGGCTGCTTCCATAGCCCCTCTAATACAAGGGATAATGTAAACAATGGAGGATAATGTCTGATGACTGGACATCTAGCTGGTTGGATACTCACCAGAGCTGTAAGATCCACTGAAGCTGCTCTGACCGGGTGCAGCAGTGATGTATTCCAGCAGCAGGAATGAGGATGATGAGACCAGCACAGGAAGGGGCTGGTTAGCATAGACTGTGGCCAGCAGGGCGGCGCTCTTACTTGCTCCATCGTAGATGTTAATCTTATCGCTGCAGTTGTTGGTCCGACAAACAAACTGATCAAAGTTCAGGAGAATCTGTAATAATGGAAAACAAAATAAAATAGACACATAAAGGACCCTTCGGAGGGGGTGTTGGTAAATGCACCCATTTGTTTAGCGCTGGGTAATATGTTGGCGCTTTATAAATGCAATAAATATTATTAAGAATGGAATGGAATCGGGGACAGTTTTATGTAAAATGGGGCACTGGGCAAAAAGAAATGAAAGGTCTCCTCCATTTGTATACTGTACTGTCAGTAAACTTGAGAGCCTACAAACCCTGACTTGTGGACCCCCTAAGTAGCACTAGGCCCTGGGCAATTTCCATTTTTACTCTATAGAACCATCGGCTCTACCTGTAATAATATGTAGTTCAACTATATTCCAGTCATTGGGTCCAAGAGACCTGGAGGCGCCTGGGTAATATTTGTCTAATAATAACTTTATCGATATGGTAGCGGACTCTAAGCAGATCAGCCTCTTCTGTCCCACAGAGAGGGAGGGGGACGGGCAGAATATCTCCTACTGCAAACTGCAACTCAAACTATAACAGTCAGCAGAATACTATCTATGCCTACAGAGTTCTGTAAGGGCGGATCAGTGAATAATGGTGCACAGCGCCTATGCATAAAAATGGCGCCGCATTAAAAAGATACGCATATCGCTATTTATCGTTAGTACTGCATAATAATGGCGCACAGGGAAAAAAGAAGAAAAACGGCACACAGTAACGTTATTTATCAATAGTGCTGTTCATTTGCCAAACAGCAGACATTATTGCGCACAGTAACGTTATTTATCAATAGCACCCTACATAAGCCAAACTGCAGACGTTATTTAACTACAAAACAGTGAATGGATTTAATGTAACACTGTCAAGGTTAGGGTTAGGCACCACCGGGGGGGTCTTAGGGTTAGGCACCACCGGGGGGGTCTTAGGGTTAGGCACCACCAGGGGGGTCTTAGGGTTAGGCACCACCAGGGGGGTCTTAGGGTTAGGCACCACCAGGGGGGGTCTTAGGGTTAGGCACCATCAGGGGGGTCTTAGGGTTAGGCACCACCCGGGGGGGTCTTAGGGTTAGGCACCACCAGGGGGTGGTTAGGGTTAGGCACCACCAGGGGGGGGGTTTAGGGGTTAGGGATAGGTACAGAGAGGGTTCTGTGTGTTAACGTTAAATAACAATAAGGCTTTAACGCTAAATAACAATAAGGCTTTAACGCTAAATAACAATAAGGCTTTAAGGTTAAATAGCGATAAGCGGCAAACGGATTAGCGGCAACACCATGCGCCATTATTCGCAGGCGCCATTTTCAGATGGATCCCTGAAAGGGACAACAGCTAAAACACTTATTGTTAGAGATGATCGCAATTGGCAAATAACACTTACGCATCATTACTCTAAATTTTTGTCATTACGAGTACGCTCATAAAAAGCTAATTCATAATTTAGAAAACTTACACAGAAAATGACTTAAAATGTTATGTAATCACAAGTGTATGAGTAACGGATTATCTTACATAATTACGATAATGAACATAATAGCTAATTCAGAATGACTTAAATGATGTACAAATTATGAGTAAATTACACAAAATGTTGTGTAATTATGCAAAATTGCATTATGAGTCAATGCGAAGATACACACAATTTTGCATAGCTAGTAATTACGAAGGAATGCAAAAATATAATGCCAAATTACAAATAACAGTGAAATGAATTATGAGTTTGCTAAAAATTACACAATATGATTTTGATAAATTTTGATAAAATTCCACTTATGCAAAATTTTGGCTCATTACTAATTTTGATTGAACTAAAAAAAAAAAATAACCTCCAAATTCTATGCAATACCCACTGTAGCTAAAGCTGGTATTTTCTGCTTTTTAAAGGGACACTTAAGTCAAACCAAAAAAAATGAGTTTTAGTCACCTGGGGCTTCCAATAGCCCCCTGCAGCTGTCCGGTGCCCTCGCTGTCTCCCTCCGATCCTCCTGGCCCCGCCGGCAGCCACTTCCTGTTTCGGTGACAGGGGCTGACAGGCTGGGGATGCGAGTGATTCTTCGCGTTCCTGGCCACAATAGCGCCATCTTTGCTGCTATAGCATATATCATATACCATATAGCAGCATAGAGGGTGCTAATGTGTCTGGGAATGCGAAGAATCACTCGCATCCCCAACCTGTCAGCTCCTGTCCCCGAAACAGGAAGTGGCTGCTGGCGGGGCCAGGAGGATCGGAGGGAGACGGTGAGGGCACCGGACAGCTGCAGGGGGCTATTGGAAGCCCTAGGTGAGTAAAACTCATTTTTTTTGTTTGACTTAAGTGTCCCTTTAAGGAAAAAAAAATCCCTGCTGACCTCACAGGAAAATTATATAGAATCCTTGGGGTCAGCTCTGAACTACTGACTGAAATGTAGGTGCCTTATAAATGTATTTATTTACTGGTATTTATTTTTTAAGAAAACACAGAATATCTTTTTAAACGTATCCACTATATGTCATAGAAGAAGTATTCCACATGATCACACCCAACAAAGCAAAACACTCTTCCAACAGCCAAACATCTCCTTCTCGTCCAACCACAAGAAGTTCTATGAGTGAAAAATGGTCTACAAAAAAGTCTGTATGGGCTAAAAGTACATTTATGTATAAATCTAGTTGAGCTAGACTTTCCTCACAGACAAGGTCCTCTGTGCCTCTTATTAAATTGTTATTAAATGAGTGGACCTTTTATGCTCCTGTTCCAGTCTTGGGAAACACTTTTTTTGTGAAAAGTTGGTCAGGGAATTTCATGCAGATTACAGAATGCAGCAAACTGTAGCGTACCTGATTTCCAGGGGTCTGAAGAAGCCACCAACAGTTGTCTTTGCTGTTTGTTGTAATAGCATAGTCAGAAGAGAAGTTTCCAGAGGATCCCAGCAGCGTTGTTCTGCACAGATCTGCATCAAGAAAGAGATGTTAGGAATGGGCTGACTGATACCCAGAGAGACCATAGCATCAGGAGAGGAGAGACCATAGCATCAGGAGAGGAGAGACCATAGCATCAGGAGAGGAGAGACCATAGCATCAGGAGAGGAGAGTCCATAGCATCAGGAGAGGAGAGTCCATAGCATCAGGAGAGGAGAGACCATAGCATCAGGAGAGGAGAGACCATAGCATCAGGAGAGGAGAGACCATAGCATCAGGAGAGGAGAGTCCATAGCATCAGGAGAGGAGAGTCCATAGCATCAGGAGAGGAGAGACCATAGCATCAGGAGAGGAGAGTCCATAGCATCAGGAGAAGAGAGACCATAGCATCAGGAGAGGAGAGACCATAGCATCAGGAGAGGAGAGACCATAGTATCAGAAGAGCTGAGACCATAGCATCAGGAGAGGATAGCCCATAGCATCAGGAGAGGAGAGTCCATAGCATCAGGAGAAGAGGGACCATAGCATCAGGAGAGGAGAGCCCATCGCATCAGGAGAGGATAGCCCATAGCATTAGGAGAGGAGAGTCCATAGCATCAGGAGAGGAGAGACCATAGCATCAGGAGAGGAGAGACCATAGCATCAGGAGAGGAGAGTCCATAGCATCAGGAGAGGAGAGTCCATAGCATCAGGAGAGGAGAGACCATAGCATCAGGAGAGGAGAGTCCATAGCATCAGGAGAAGAGAGACCATAGCATCAGGAGAGGAGAGACCATAGCATCAGGAGAGGAGAGACCATAGCATCAGAAGAGCTGAGACCATAGCATCAGGAGAGGAGAGACCATAGCATCAGGAGAGGAGAGACCATAGCATCAGGAGAGGAGAGACCATAGCATCAGGAGAGGAGAGTCCATAGCATCAGGAGAGGAGAATCCATAGCATTAGGAGAGGAGAGTGCATAGCATCAGGAGAGGAGAGACCATAGCATCAGGAGAGGAGAGTCCATAGCATCAGGAGAGGAGAGTCCATATCATCAGGAGAGGAGAGACCATAGCATCAGAAGAGCTGAGACCATAGCATCAGGAGAGGAGAGACCATAGCATCAGGAGAGGAGAGACCATAGCATCAGGAGAGGAGAGTCCATAGCATCAGGAGAGGAGAGTCCATAGCATCAGGAGAAGAGGGACCATAGCATCAGGAGAGGAGAGCCCATCGCATCAGGAGAGGATAGCCCATAGCATTAGGAGAGGAGAGTCCATAGCATCAGGAGAGGAAAGCCCATAGCATCAGGAGAGGAGAGTCCATAGCATCAGGAGAGGAGAGACCATAGCATCAGGAGAGGAGAGACCATAGCATCAGGAGAGGAGAGTCCATAGCATCAGGAGAGGAGAGTCCATAGCATCAGGAGAGGAGAGACCATAGCATCAGGAGAGGAGAGTCCATAGCATCAGGAGAAGAGAGACCATAGCATCAGGAGAGGAGAGACCATAGCATCAGGAGAGAAGAGACCATAGCATCAGAAGAGCTGAGACCATAGCATCAGGAGAGGAGAGACCATAGCATCAGGAGAGGAGAGACCATAGCATCAGGAGAGGAGAGACCATAGCATCAGGAGAGGAGAGACCATAGCATCAGGAGAGGAGAGTCCATAGCATCAGGAGAGGAGAATCCATAGCATTAGGAGAGGAGAGTGCATAGCATCAGGAGAGGAGAGACCATAGCATCAGGAGAGGAGAGTCCATAGCATCAGGAGAGGAGAGTCCATATCATCAGGAGAGGAGAGACCATAGCATCAGAAGAGCTGAGACCATAGCATCAGGAGAGGAGAGACCATAGCATCAGGAGAGGAGAGACCATAGCATCAGGAGAGGAGAGACCATAACATCAGGAGAGGAGAGTCCATAGCATCAGGAGAGGAGAGTCCATAGCATCAGGAGAGGAGAGACCATAGCATCAGGAGAGGAGAGTCCATAGCATCAGGAGAGGAGAGACCATAGCATCAGGAGAGGAGAGTCCATAGCATCAGGAGAGGAGAGTCCATAGCATCAGGAGAGGAGAATCCATAGCATTAGGAGAGGAGAGTGCATAGCTTCAGGAGAGGAGAGTCCATAGCATCAGGAGAGGAGAATTCATAGCACCAGGAGAGGAGAGACCATAGCATCAGGAGATGAGAGTCCATAGCATCAGGAGATGAGAGTCCATAGCATCAAGAGAGAGGAGAGTCCATAGCATCAGGAGAGGAGAGTCCATAGCATCAGGAGAGGAGAGACCATAGCATCAGGAGAGAAGAGTCCATAGCATCAGGAGAGGAGAGTCCATAGCATCAGGAGAGGAAAGTGCATAGCATAAGGAGAGGAGAGACCATAGCATCAGGAGAGGAGAGACCATAGCATCAGGAGAGGAGAGCCCATAGCATCAGGAGAGGAGAGCCCATAACATCAGGAGAGAGGAGAGTCCATAGCATCAGGAGAGGAGAGCCCATAGCATCAGGAGAGGAGAGACCATATAGCATCAGGAGAGGAGAATCCATAGCATCAGGAGAGGAGAGACCATAGCATCAGGAGAGGAGAGCCCATAACATCAGGCGAGAGGAGAGTCCATAGCATCAGGAGAGGAGAGCCCATAGCATCAGGAGAGGAGAGACCATATAGCATCAGGAGAGGAGAGTCCATAGCATCAGGAGAGGAGAGTGCATAGCATCAGGAGAGGAGAGCCCATAGCATCAAGAGAGGAGAGCCCATAGCATCAGGAGAGGAGAGCCCATAGCATCAGGAAAGGAGAATCCATAGCGTCAGGAAACATCATCTGCATTTTCAGAGAGGAACTCTGCATCCGTAGACCCCATAGGATCATTTATACCCATCTCTGCTAAACCAACTAAACCCAAAATAGCACAAGGCCCATTCTGAAGGCATATTAGTCTAAATGATAAGTTTTACCCATCAAGTTTAAAACCTGCTTTGTGTACCTCTGCCAACAGCGGCTGTTCCCCCATCCATACAGACCTAAGAGGTCTCCTGCCTGGTAATTTCTTGTAGAAGAATGGATTCTGGATGGTTGTATTTGTTCACAACTATTTGTTAATTAAAAATCTCACTTCCTCATGTAGGCATATGGGTTCTGCTCGAATTCTGAGATTCTAGGAAATGTAGTGAGGCATCTATTGCTGCCTCACAAACTATGTGCCTTGCATCTGAGAGGGCCGACTGGAGGAATGTTCCCATATTTTCCGCCAAATGTTTTCCCGCTTGACTGGCCACCTGGGTTTAGTTCCTCATTCTTGCCCAAGCCAAACATGGTGAACTTGACTGCCGAGAACATATAAATCTTGCTAAGTGAGACCGGGCCCTGACTTGCTATGAATTTCAGCAATCTCGTGCCCTCATCCCTGTTCAGAACATCGGATCAATATACAGGCTCCAGGGAGGGGATTCAGAAAGTATTGTAGGCAGTGGATCCACATTACAGTCAGGAAACTGGCCTTTTTTATTAGAAAGAGGCCAAGATGGCTGCTTCCATAGCCCCTCTGATACAAGGGATAATGTAAACAATGGAGGATAATGTCTGATGACTGGACATCTAGCTGGTTTGATACCTACCACCTCTATAAGATCCTCTGAAGCTGCTCTGACCAGGTGCAGCAGTGATGTATTCCAGCAGCAGGAAGGAAGATGATGACACTAGCACAGGAAGGGACTGGTCAGCGTAGACTGTGGCCAGCAGGGCGGCGCTCTTGTTTACTCCATCGTAGACATTAATCTTATCATTGCAGTTGTTGCTCTTACAAACAAACTGACTGAATTTCAGGACAAGCTGAAATTATGAAAACAATATTTAGGTTAAGAAATAAAGACAGAGAGAAGAATGGGGCAGAAGGGGATAAATACATTTATTTATTTTTTTTAATTAGAAAAACAGAAAATATTGCAAATAGTTACAATTTTTATTAGCACTCCAACTGTTTTGCTTTAAGGAAATATCAGGGAAAAGTAACAAAATGAGTTTTGCTTACCCAGGCTTCCTCCAGCCCCTGGCAGCTGTCCTGTGCCCTCGCCGCAGCTCTGGTGCCCGGGGATCCTGTCCGTTGCAGATGCTGACCTCACCAGGTCGGCATCCACTGCGCCTGCATGAGCGCCACTGTCAATCACCCTCACGTGGTCTGGAGCGTCCTGCGCAGGAGCAGTCGTTCAGAAAGCTCCAGACCACTTTAGCGTGGTTGACATTGACAGTGGCGCTTGAGCAGCCGGCATCTGCAGCGGAGGGGATCCCGGGACACTGGAGCTGTGGTGAGGGCACAGGACGGCTGCCAGGGGCTGGAGGAAGCCCTGTGTAAGTAAAGCTCATGTTGTCACTTTTCCCTGATGTTTCCATTTATGCATTACGGCCATACAGACTTGTAATCACAGTGATCCAAAATGGACTGGTGCTTAGCAAAAAGGAGTGTGAGGTCCCTTATTTTGTTTACTGTACTGACACTAAACTTTTGACCGCTATAGTCCCTGACTTGTGGGGCCCCTTAGCAGCTTTGGGCCCTGGGCTATTGCCCAGTTTGAGCCTATGGAATCACTAGCTCTACCTGTAACAACTACTTCAACTATCTGTCACCCATTGTGTCCAAAAGAGAACTGGTGGTGCCTGGGTAATATTTGTCTAATAATACCTATACAGACATGCTATTGGACTCACTGCAGAGCACCCTGTTCTGTCCCACAGAGAGGGAGGGGGTCAGGCAATTATAATAACTGTCAATATATTATCTAATGGCCCATACTCACGGGCTACTTTTGTGCTCTGTCGCCAGCACACGGGAGCGGGTGCGCGACAGTTCATTGACAGCTCGTCGCCAGGTCCCTCCGCGTACACACGCGGAAGAGGGATTACTGAAGTGATGGAAGCTGTCGCCGACGTTCCTCCCCCCCGCCGGAAGCGCCGCTAATTCTTTATTGGTTGCTCTCGCTAGTCCGCATACTCACGCGGACTAGCGACAGCTACGGCGAAGTTGCGGCGGCAACTGTCACCATGCAATTGACCGCCGCCAATCGCCTGCCGACAGCAGCGACGGTTTGGGGTGCGTGCCTCATACTCACGGGCGACTTGTCGCCGCAACACGCGCGTGCCACGTGGTTGCGGCGACAATTGTAGCCTGTGAGTATGGGCCATTAGTCTGCAGAATTCTGAAAGGTGCAAGAACTAAAAACACTTGTGTTCATTGAGTTCAATCCCCCCCCCCCCCCAAAAAAAAAAAAAAACTCCAAATACTATCCGACACTGCTGAAGCTCCAGTTGGAACTGTGAAAAAGTCTTGAAAAAGTCTTGGTTAATCTAACCTCAAAGCAAAATTATATCATATCATAATCCTTGGGGTCAACTTTGATCTGCTGACTGCCAGAAAGGTAAGCACCTTCCAGTATTAGTTTATTTAAGAACTGCAAATCTCCTTTTGAACTCATCCATTTTATATGTTGCAGAAGCAGTTCCGATGGAAGGCTATATTCCACATTATCACAGCCAACAAAGTGAAAAACTCTCCCAACAGCCAAACACAAGGGGTTTCTCCAAACACAAGGGGTTCCTGCAAGTGCCTCGTAGGGAAACAATGTCTACAAAAAAGGCTGTAAGGGCTATTAATAAAATTATATATACATTTAGTTGAGCTAGACTCTCCCCGCAGATGAGGTCCTACGTGCCCCTTATTAAATTAGTGGACCTTCTGTGTTCCCATTACAGTTTCGGGGAAACCCTTTTCATGAATAGTTGGCCACTGAACCTCAAGCAGAATACAACACGCAGGGTACCTGATTTTCAGGGGTCTGTAAAAGCCACAGGCAGTTGTCTGCGCTGTCTCTTGCTGTAGCATCAGTAGAAGAAATGTCTCCAGAGGATCCCACCAGTTTTGTTCTGCACAGATCTGCATCAAAAAACATGTTAGAATGGGGAGAGTCCATAACATCAGGAAACATCATCTGCTTTCTCAGAGAGGGACTTGGTGTCCATAGACCCCACAGGATCGTTTCTACTCATCTCTTCCTTAATGACCAACTAAACCTAAAATAGCAAAAAGAACTGAAGATAGTCATGATAATTAGTGTAAATGTGAAGGTTTACCCATCAAACTGAAGTATTTAAATAGGAAAACCTGCTTAGTGTAGCTCTGCCAGCAGTAGCTGTGCCTCCATCCATACAGACCTAAGAGGTCTCCTGCCTGGTAATTTCTGGTAGAAGATTAGAGGTCTTACAGTTGCTCACACCTATTTGTGAACTAAAGAACTCACTTCCTCGGCATATGGGTTCTGCTCCAATGCTGAGATTCTGGGAAATTTAGCAAGATATCTAGGGATCCCAATACTTTGTGTGGAACATGCTCAACTCGTACTGACCCAACCAGCATCTGGCTGCATACTCCGTCCGAACCCTCACAAACTATGTGCCTTGCATCAGAGAGCTATGGAGGCTGCTATCTTAACATCTTTCTACCAGTATCAGTGGCGTAACAATAGGTCCTGCAGCCCCTGCGCCCGTGGGGGGGGCCGCCTCCGCCCCCCCTCCCCTGGGGCCCGCTCAAGGCCGTTGTGTGGGGGCTGGAGAGGTGGCAGCATGAGGGGAAAGACTTGGCCACAGTCGGCGGGGAGAGGGGAAGTCCCCCCCCCCTCGCCCTCACCTCGGGGCTCTCCCCTCTGCGCTCCCCTCCAGCTAATTACAGTGTGTGGGCAGCGATGGGCAGATACATACCTTCTTCCGTGCGTTCCATCGCAGACTTCTCGCTCTAGCGGCTGACGTCACTTCCGGAAGTGACGTCACTTCCGGAAGTGACGTCAGCCGCTAGAGCGAGAAATCTGCGATGGAACGCATGGAAGAAGGTATGTATCTGCCCATCGCTGCCCACACACTGTAATTAGCTGGAGGGGAGCGCAGAGGGGAGAGCCCCGAGGTGAGGGAGAGGGGGGAACTTCCCCTCTCCCCGCCGACTGTGGCCAAGGCTTTTCCCTCATGCTGCCACCCCCCCAGCCCCCACAAAATGGCCACGAGCGGGACCCGAGGGGGGGGGGCTCTGAAATTCTGCAGGGGGGCCCAGTGGGGCCTAGTTACGCCCCTGACCAGTATGCTCATTCCCTGGCTGTAATGCGCATCCTACAGTATATAGCTAATGTCTCACAGTCACTGACCTGGAACAAGGAAAGTCAAAACTGAGGATGAGCAAAATCATTGCTGGTGGGTTTGCAATTTGTTTTTTGTTGAACTTTCAGTTGGTTCATGTGAATTTTATGAATCGGGTTTTCAAAACTGCCATTTTAATCTAAGGTCATTTTTTTGGCAGGAATGGACCAATTGACCTATCTTTATATGTTTATGGGTTGTTGGGAAATGGGAGACAATCACTGGTTGAGCAGAGGAAGTTTCCCTCCTTTTCTGCCCAATGTTTTCCCGCCCACTGCCCCCCTGGGCTGTACTTCTTTGGTTTCGCCTATGCTCCCCACATGGTGAACATTAATGCTGAAATCACATGACTCCTGCTAAGTGAGATTGGGTCCCGATTTGCTATAATTTGAGTTCAGCAATCTCATTCACTCATCCCTTATCAGAACACGTGATCGATATACAGGCTCCAAGGTAGGGCTTCAGAAAATATTGTAGTCAGTGGTTCCACATCACAGTCAGGAAACTAGCATTAGACAATTGTAAAGAGGGAGCCTCTCTAGGCCTTTGGCTAAATATTCCATTTAGCTTGGCACTTGTATTGGCCTGAGGAAGCGGGCTTGGACCCGCGAAACGCGTTGCCTGTGCTATAATAAATCTTTTGTTTATTACAAAGATTTGTTGTCATTGAGGTAAGCTACCTTACGTTTTTGTCAATTTTAAACTGTTTTTAGATGCTTTTATCCACGATTAGGGCGCCTCTTTACAATTGTCTAGTGCATCTTGTACCCCCACACGTGTCCCGTTTGAGGGGTGGAGACAGACCACACGTGGTGTACACCACGGTGGACACCTGTCCCCCTTTTTTTTTACCCAAGGAGTGCGACCGCATCCAGGTCCTCGGCGACCTCCCCGAGTGGAGTCGGGTTTATTGTCTCCACTTCGGTCTGTCGCCCCTCTGCAACCTACCTTTGTGAGTAGATTTTCACTTACTACAATTACCCGATTGTATTGACGTACTGCACCATTGGGCTCCCCGTTTTTGTTCCCTGTGTCCTTTTTCAGAAGGTGTCCTGACACCCACTACCCACTTAGGAAACTAGCATGTTTGCTTTCGAGGGAGGCCAAGATGGCTGCTTCCACAGCCCCTCTAATACAAGGGATAATGTAAACAATGGAGGATACTGTCTGATGACTGGACATCTAGCTGGTTGGATACTCACCAGAGCTGTAAGATCCACTGAAGCTGCTCTGACCGGGTGCAGCAGTGATGTATTCCAGCAGCAGGAATGAGGATGATGAGACCAGCACAGGAAGGGGCTGGTCAGCATAGACTGTGGCCAGCAGGACGGCGTTCTTACTTGCTCCATCGTAGATGTTAATCTTATTGCTACAGCTGTTGATTTGACAAACAAACTGACTGAATTTCAGGAGAATCTGTAATAATAGAATCAATAATTAGATGAGAAGTAAAGACATAAGAAATTATTAGAAACACAGAAAATATTCCAAATGAATAGTTTATATATTTACTTCAACTCCACCCAGGGCCAGGCCGATTGCAGAGGCGAGAGAAGCTCCAGCCTCAGGGCACAGTGTAGGAGGGGGTGCAGGGTGGGGCCAAGGCAGAGGCAGGAGAGGCTACAGCCTCAGGGCACAGAGTAGGAGGGGGTGCAGGGCGGGGCAGAGGCGAGAGAGGCTCCAGCCTCAGGGCACAGTGTAGGATGGGGCACAGGGCGGGGCCAAGGCAGAGGCAAGAGAGGCTACAGCCTCAGGGCGCAGTGTAGGAGGGGCACACAACTCACTCAGCTATCATTCCCCTATTGTGTTTGAAGAGAGAAATAAGAAAAGGGGATACATGTCAGTGATTGCAAGCCAGATAACTAGAGATTAAGGTGTTGGGGGGTTGGAGGCGCCTCTTAGTCTAATAGCAATCAGTGTGTGACGGCTGGGGTGGGAGGGATGGGGAGGGGCCTCTTAGTCTAATAGCAATCAGTGTGTGATGGCTGGGGTGGGAGGGATGGAGGAGGGGCCTCTTAGTGTAATAGCAATCAGTGTGTGACGGCTGGGGTGGGAGGGATGGGGGAGAGGCCTCTTAGTGTAATAGCAATCAGTATGTGACGGCTGGGGTGGGAGGGATGGAGGAGGGGCCTCTTAGTGTAATAGCAATCAGTGTGTGACGGCTGGGGTGGGAGGGATGGAGGAGGGGCCTCTTAGTGTAATAGCAATCAGTGTGTGATGGCTGGGGTGGGAGGGATGGGGAGGGGCCTCTTAGTGTAATAGCAATCAGTGTGTGACGGCTGGGGTGGGAGGGATGGGGGGGCGCACTTTGGTGTCTCAACCTTGGGTGCTGGAGGACCTTGTCCCGGCTCTGGCTCCACCTGTTCTATTTAAGCATTTAGACCATATAGATTTATAATAACAATCATCCGAAACAGACTTCCTCTGTAATCAGCAATGGTTTTAGGTAAAATGGGGCACTGGGCAAAAATGAGAGGCCCATTCTATTTTTATACTGTACTGACAGTAACCTTTTGACCTTTACAGACTTGTGGGGCCCCTTAGCAGCTTTGGGTTCTGAGCTATTGCCCATTCTGACCCAATGAAAGCACTGGCCCTACCTGTAATAACATATACTTCTGCTGATCATTGTGTCTGAAAGGGAAATAGGGGCTTGTCTTGGGCAATATTTGTGTAACAATAACTGTACAGACAAGCTAGTGGACTCTCTGCAGAGTAGCCTGTTCTGTCCTACAGAGAGGGAGGGGGAAAGGCAGAATATCTCCAACTGCAACTCTATGCAAACTTTAATAATAATTAACAGAATACCATCTAAGGCCTAGTGCACACCAAAACCGCTAGGAGATCTGCAAAACGCTAGAGGTTTTTGAAGCAGATTTCAGAGCGATTCTAGGCATGTTTACAGACGTTTTCTGAACATGCTTAGCGTTTTTGAAGCGTTTTTGTGTAGCAGATTACTAATATTGTCACAGTAAAGCTGTTACTGAACAGCTTCTGTCACAGAGGTGCCTGCCTCTTCTACTGACCACATATGCTATTGCTCCGTTGTTATTGCCTGATGAAGCGGGATCAAACCTGCGAAACGCGTTGCATATTTGGAGTTCATAAATAAAATATATTGACTGTCTTTACTACAGTCGTTGTGTGTCTACTTGGAGGAGGTAAGTCCACCACTACCTCCTCTATTTACCAAGAATTTGGTTTTTAAGCTCATTTAGCTTCCTTTTATCCTCTTGGCACCTCTGTTCTCCTGCATAAGCTTCTGTAACAAAAACGCCTGGAAAACCGCTCTGATCTGGCGTTTTCCAGAGCGGTTTTCCATTTTCTTATACTTTAACATTGAGGAAGAAACACCTCAGAAATCAAAAAAATGCTGCAGCCCCCGAGTTCGCGTTTGTGGAAAAAAACGAGCCGCTCTGGTGTGCACCATCCCATTCACTTTCATTAGCCAAGCGGTTTTCCCCTCTGCAAGCGGTTTAATAAAACGCTCCAGAACCGCTCCGGTGTGCACCAGCCCTATGTCTACAGAATTCTGAAAGGGACAAAAGCTAAAAACGCTTTATTCAGTTCAACTGAAAAAAAAAACCAACCCTCCAAATACTATCCAACACCCTCTGAACTTCCAGCTGGGACACAGGGTGAAAAAGTCTTGAAAAACATTGGTTTATTCTGTTTTTTAAGGAAAATAATTGCCCCATGACTTCACAGCAAAATCGTATGGAAACCTGGGGTCCAGCTGTGGACTGTTGCCTGGCAGAAATGTAGGCACCTTCTTGGACTCTCCACACCGTCCAGTTATTTTTTACATTTTGATGGCTACACAACATCTCATTACCGCAAACTAGAAAAGCAAAGCTGCGCTTAGTGTATCCAATCTTGTTTTGATAGGGTCAAAAAAATGTAACAGTGGGACAGAAACTGTGAAACACAAGGCCTTCAACGTTTCTAAAGGGGACATTGCTAACCCCAAAGGTCAGTGGCACGTGCCCTGGATCTATTCTGGGGTGCCCTGGATGTCCCCAGGCAGAGTCAGCTGTGGTGCCTCAATGGCAGGCATGCTGGGAGATGTGGAGCCTCTATAGAGGATTGCTGGGAGCTGTGGTGCATCAATCGGGGGTATGCTGGGAGCTGTGGTGCCTCTATGGGAGCATGCAGGGAGCTGTGGTTCACTAGAAGGTCAGGGAATGATATGGGGGTACTAACAGCAGGCCAGCCCACCCAGCACAGAAGCCAGGTAACTCTGCCTAGTCATGTGTAAGTGACGCTGCCTATTTATGTGATGTGCTGCATTTTCTTTTGTATTAGTGGAGAGGGGGGTTTCATCCAACATTTTGCTGGGCAGGCCTACTTAGACCACTGTTAATTTCATGTAAATTTGGCTCCACCCATGACCACACCCACATTCTGGAGTGTGGCCACACCCATTTTCTGGCTACAGTACCCAAAAGTGCCCTGGATCTCTTAGGAATCTAGCAACACCCCTGGTTTCAAACGACTTCCAAAATCTTGACAACTGGAAACAGTTCTTCAAGGCTTAGTACTTATGGAGATAACCTATCTGTTATTTCATTTGGGTTATGTAGTTGTTATAGACCTCATGTTGTGGTAATACAGGCGTCTATATACATTAAAAAAAACCTGTAACAAAAAAAACCTCCCCTGGGGGCTACTGACCTGCGGTGGGGGAAGCCTCCGGATCCTATTGAGGCTTCCCCCGTCCTCCTTGGTCTCACGGCGGTGGCGATAACGCTTCCGGAACAGCGGGGATGTAAATATTCACCTTCCCGGCTGCAGCGCAGGCGCAGTATCGGCTCTCCGCTCGGAGATAGGCGGAAATAGCCGATCGCTGTCAGCCCGCTCTACTGCTCAGGCACAAGTCTATTGCAAGTCTCCTGCACCTGCAAGTCTCCTGCACCTGTGTAGTAGAGGGGACCCGACAGAGATCGGCTATTTCCGCCTATCTCTGTGCTGAGAGCCGCAACAGCGCCACCCGCTGGAGCCAGGGAAGGTAAATATAGCAAGCCTTGCCAGGCTTGTTGGGGGAGGATTGCCGGACACTTCGGGGGAGCCAGCGCTGGACTGCCTGCAGCTACAGGGGAGGGGGAAGCTTCATTGGGACTCTGAGGCTTTCCCCTCCCGAGGTGAGAACCCCCCAGGGGAACTTGCTTTTGTTACAGGTTCTCTTTAATGTGCCTTTAAATATGATAGTAAGACAACATGAGTGTTCAGATGTTCCTGTTTATCAAGGTGTAGCTGTAACAATTACCATTGATTATTAAAAATGCACTGATATAATAGCTGGTTTTGGTTTCTAGTTCTCTCTAGTTCTCTAAGTCACGTTTTTCTTTTGAATACTAGAATTCACTGTATTGTAATCTATAGTTTATTTTACTTTTGAACGCCTTATATAACGCATTATACTTTTCTGAGAATGATGTGTGTACGACAACAGTATTATTTCATACAATGTAACTTTTCATTGTACAATTGCCTCTGATTTCTAAATAAATCAATACAACTTTATTGTGGAAAAAAAAAAAGGAAATGTAGGCACTTTCTATATTTAGTTTTTGTTTTATTTTTTTATGAAAACACAGAATCTCTTTTTAAACTTCTCCACTATATGTGGTAGAAGCAGTTCTGGTGTAAGATTATGCTACATTATCAGTGCGAAAAACTCTTCCAGCCAAACCTCTCCTCCTCCAGCCACAAGCGGTTCCTTCCTATGAGTGTTTCATAGTGAAAATACTGTCTACAAAAAAGGATTGGTGTTGATTCTTGGTGGCCGTAATTGCCTCCAAGTATCTGGAAGGGAGAGACCAGGAGCCCAATGGCGCAGTATCATTTGTAAGAGTTGGCTATACATATTCCCGATCGGTACTCCAGGTCCTCTTGGCAGGTTCTGGTTGGTCACACTCCTTGGTTTCATTTTAACGTAGTGTTCTTAGTATAAGACTCCTAGAGGGGTAAAGTTAATCTATGTACAGCGTTGGAGGTGCCCTAAGTATCTGATCATCAAGTAATACATAGGAGTATGTGATCCTTACCTTCTTAAGGTCAAACCACAAAGGTAAGTAAATGTTTTATTCATGCACAATAGACAACGCGTTTCACAGGTGCTGGCCCGCTTCCTCAGGTCAATACAATAGTGCCTTTAAAGCAGTGAATCACGGTCGGGAGCGCTTCCCTAATTTTAATCTAATGATTAGAGTGGCGCTCACGACATTTGTGGTTTGTCCTTAAAGAGGTAAAAATCACATAATTCTGTATATTACTTGATGATCAGATACTTAGGATGCCTCCAACAGTGTAGCGTGTCTACAAAACAATCTCTGTATGGGCTATGAAAACATTTATGTATAAATCTAGTTGAGCTAGAAAAGACTCTCCCCTCAGATGAGGTCCTCTGTGCCCCTTATTATAGTGAACCATCTGTGTTCCTGTCCCAGTCTCGGGAAACACTTTTGTGAACCGCTGGCCATTGAACCTCATGCAGATTATAAAATGCAGTGAGCTGAGCATGTACCTGTTTATTAGGGGTCTGGAGAAGCCACAGGCAGTTGTCTGCGCTGTTTGTTGCTGTAGCATCAGCAGAAGAGAAGTTTCCAGAGGGTCCCAGCAGCTTTGTTCTGCACAGATCTGTATCAAGAAAGAGATGTTAGGAATAGGCTGACAGATCCCCAGAGAGTCCATAGCATCAGGAGAGGAGAGTCCATAGCATCAGGAGAGGAGAGACCATAGCATCAGGAGAGGAGAGACCATAGCATCAGGAGAGGAGAGTCCATAGCATCAGGAGAGGAGAGACCATAGCATCAGGAGAGGAGAGACCATAGCATCAGGAGAGGAGAGTCCATAGCATCAGGAGATGAGAGTCCATAGCATCAAGAGAGGAGAGTCCATAGCATCAGGACAGGAGACTCCATAGCATCAGGAGAGGAGAGTCCATAGCATCAGGAGAGGAGAGACCATAGCATGAGAAGAGGAGAGACCATAGCATCAGGAGAGGAGAGTCCATAGCATCAGGGGAGGAGAGCCCATAGCATCAGGAGAGGAGAGCCCATAGCATGAGGAGAGGAGAGCCCATAGCATCAGGAGAGGTGAGTCCATAGCATCAGGAGAGGAGAGAGAGAGTCCATAGCATCAGGAGAGGAGAGATGCATAGCATCAGGAGAGGAGGGAGAGACCATAGCATCAGGAGAGGAGAGTCCATAGCATCAGGAGAGGAGGGAGAGACCATAGCATCAGGAGAGGAGAGTCCATAGCATCAGGAGAGGAGAGTCCATAGCATCAGGAGAGGAGAGTCCATAGCATCAGGAGAGGAGAGTCCATAGCATCAGCAGAGGAGAGACCATAGCATCAGGAGAGGAGAGTCCATAGCATCAGGAGAGGAGAGTCCATAGCATCAGGAGAGGAGAGTCCATAGCATCAGCAGAGGAGATACCATAGCATCAGGAGAGGAGGGAGAGACAGACCATAGCATCAGGAGAGGAGAGTCCATAGCATCAGGAGAGGAGAGACCATAGCATCAGTAGAGGAGAGACCATAACATCAGGAGAGGAGAGACCATAGCATCAGGAGAGGAGGGAGAGACCATAGCATCAGGAGAGGAGAGTCCATAGAATCAGGAGAGGAGGGAGAGACCATAGCATCAGGAGAGGAGAGTCCATAGCATCAGGAGAGGAGAGTCCATAGCATCAAGAGAGGAGAGTCCATAGCATCAGGAGAGGAGAGACCATAGCATCAGGAGAGGGGAGACCATAGAATCAGGAAAGGAGAGTCCATAGCATCAGTAGAGGAGAGTGCATAGCATCAGGAGAGGTGAGTGCATAGCATCAGGAGAGGTGAGTGCATAGCATCAGGAGAGCAGAGTCCATAGCTTCAGGAGAGGAGAGTCCATAGCATCAGAAGAGGAGAGTCCATAGCATCAGGAGAGGAGAGCCCATAGCA
>NC_090656.1:240682379-240797379 GCF_040937935.1 Hyperolius riggenbachi
TCATACAGAAACTATTGACCTTTTTCTAACTCTGGTACAGCTAATAGGCTGCCACTGATTAAAGACCAAAAACATTCAACCTACTTTTTAACTATTGAAAGGGGCACTACAGCGAAAAACTGTAAAATGTAAAATATGTGCAAACACATACAAATAAGAAGTACGTTTTTTCCAGAGTAAAATGAGCCATAAATTACTTTTTTCCTATGTTGCTGTCACTTACAGTAGGTAGTAGAAATCTGACAGAAGTGACAGGTTTTGGACTAGTCCATCTCTTCATAGGGGATTTATTTATTTTCAAAAGCACTTAGTGAGTGGCAGTTGCTCTGTCCAACTGCCAAAAAACTGTGTAGGGAGCAGGGAAGCTGGCCAGCATCATTGTTTAAATCCTTTTTAGGGAATATCTTTATAAAGAATAAAAGCCTTGCTAAGAATCCCCTATGAAGAGTTGGACTAGTCCAAAACCTGTCACTTCTGTCAGATTTCTACTACCTGCTGTAAAACATAGGAGAAAAGTAATGTATGGCTCATGTTACTCTGGAAAAAACGTACTTCTTATTTGTCTGTTTGCACACATTTCAAATTTTATAATTTTTCGCTGTAGTGCCCCTTTAAATATAAAAGAAAACCCTATGATACTTAAACATATCCTTTTTAGGAGTAGCAGGATACGTTTCCTTCTTTATCTCATCAGTATATTTTCACCTTGGGTTCACTTTAAGCCTTAAAGAGGAACTCCAGTGAAAATAATGTAGTAAAAAAAGTGCTTCATTTTTTACCATAATTATGTATAAATGATTTAGTCAGTGTTTGCTCATTGTAAAATCTTTCCTCTCCCTGTTTTACATTCTGACATTTATTACATGGTGACATTGTTACTGTGGGCAGGTTATGTAGCTGCTCCTAGCTGTTTTGACTGTTAGAGACAGCTGTAAACAGCTAATTCCTGTCTGTGAACATTGTTACATTGTCACAAACTGCCAAAAGTACCGCTGTACTCAGAGCTTCTTGTGGGAGGGGTTTCACCACAATATCAGTCATACAGCGCCCCCTGATGGTCTGTTTGTGAAATGCAATAGATTTGTTTGTCATGTAAAAGGGGGTATCAGCTACTGATTGGGATAAAGTTCAATTCTTGGTCGGAGTTTCTCTTTAAGACCTGTAATAACAGTCATCCAAAATGGACTTTTCCTGTAATCAGGATGGGTTTGTGTAATAATAACTGTATAGACAAGCTAGTGGACTCTCTGCAAAGCAGCCTGTTCTGTCTCGGGGGACAGGCAGAATATCTCCTACTGCAAAACTGCAACTCAAACGATAAGAACAGTCAACAGACTATTCTGTAAATCAGAATCCGGTAAAAAAATAACAAAATGAGGGGTTTGAGGTTTAGGATTAACAATCCATCATATTTTAATGACAGTATTCATGAACAATCTAATGTGATGCAGCACAACAAACACATTTTTAAGTCATGTTGAATTCCACATGACATAGCCTAACGCATGTTTCACAGCGTTAAATATGGCTGCTTCTTCAGAGGCAGAATTTCACGGGCTTACAAAAGGTGGATGGAAGGACGGCACTTTATAATTTGAAGCACTATTGTACACTGTGGGTCCCTGTTACAAGGGCCCGGATGTGAGTATTTTACTTGTATTTATAGAAGCAATAAAAAGTGGAATTTTTAAACGGAGTACACTTAGATCTGTTTCTGGTTATGATTTCATGCTGAGGACTGATTCTGTCGCATGAAGAGAGCTGGATCCTCCTGGTTGACAGTGAAGAGCTAGGGATCGTGGGATGACTAGTATAAATGTTTAGACCTTATGATTTGGGTCTTTCTTCAAATTGGTAAGCCTGCACTTTGAAGGGTGTCTGGGGGTGGATTTGGTATCTGAGATTCCGATCAGCGCTGAAGTTAAACGAAAATATGAGTTAAAGAAGTCTATCTGAGGACTTTAAACTTGCCAGCTTATTGGAAAGTTATTGATCCTTAGCGCGGATATATTTATGTATATGTGACAGAATTTCACAAGTTCATAGATTGTGACAAAGAGGGGTAAAAACATAAACTGTAGACTTTTTAGTATAGAGCCATATTAGGGATGCTCTCAACATTCCTATCGCCCAATTAATATAGTACCGTAACTACCTCGTAATGTAAATCGAACAGCCAATCTAGCTGCACTCAGGGTCAGTTGGTGTCAGTTGGTGTAACTTTAGTATAGATAAGTAGTAGTAATCCGTTGGCCCGGTGTTGGCGGAGTGGGCGATGGCGTAGTAATGTTGTGGCTGGATGTAATTAAAAGTATAGTTTTATAATTGATTGCTAATACTGAACCTCAGAACCCTCATTTCCACAATTTTTTACTGGATGCTGATCTGCTATTAAGCGGGGTTGGCCTTGATTCACAGACTGTAATTGTAAGAATATTATGTAAGCGTACAGAATTCTGAAAGAGACAAGAGCTAAAAACATTCATGTTTCTATAGTTCAATCAAAAAACCCACCAAAATACTATCCAACAACCTCAGAAATTCCAGTTGGAACACAAGAAGGTGGAAAAGTCGTAAAAAAACCTCTGGATGATCTCCTAACCTCACAGTGAAATCAAATAGTATCCCTGGGCTTAACTTTGGAGTGTTAACTCTCAGAAATGTATGTGCCTTCTATATTAATTTAAGGGGGTATTTTTATTTATTTATTTATTTTTTTAGGAAAACACAAAATCTCTTTTTAAATGTATCCACTATATGTCGTAGTAGAAGCAGTTTCGGTGGGAGACTATTCAACTACAAGCCACACCTCTTTCTCCAACCACAAGTGGTTCCTATGATTGTTTCGTAGTGAAACACTGTCAACAAAAAATCTATATGTGGTATAAATAAAATGATATATAAATCTAGTTGAGCTATACTTTCTCCACAGATGAGGTTTTCCGTGACCCTTATTAATGTAGTGGACCTTCTGTGCAATGGTTCCAGTCTTGGGAAACACTGTTTTGTGAATAGTTGGCTTTTAAATCTCATGCAGCAAACTGAAAGCATACCTGATTTCCAGGGGTCTGGAGAAGCCACCAACAGTTGTCTTTGCTGTTTGTCGCATAAGCATCGGCAGAAGAGAAGCTTCCAGAGGGTCCCAGGAGCTTTGTCTTGCATGGATCTGCATCAAGAGACAAATGTTAGAAATAGGCTGACTGATCCCCAGAGAGTCCATGGCACCAGAAGAGGAGAGCGAGAGAGAGTCCATAGCATCAGGAGAGGAGAGTCCATAACATCAGGAGAGGAGAGACCATAGCATCAGGAGAGGAGAGACCATAGCATCAGGAGAGGAGAGACCATAGCTTCGGGAGAGGAGAGACCATAACATCAGGAGAGGAGAGACCATAACATCAGGAGAGGAGAGACCATAACATCAGGAGAGGAGAGTCCATAGCATCAGGAGAGAAGAGACCGTAGCATCAGGAGAAGAGAGTCCATAGCATCAGGAGAGGAGAGACCATAGCATCAGGAGAGGAGAGACCATAGCATCAGGAGAGGAGAGTCCATAGCATCCGGAGAGGAGAGTCCATAGCATCAGGAGAGGAGAAACCATAGCATCAGGAGAGGAGAGTCCATAGCATCAGGAGAGGAGAGTCCATAGCATCAGGAGAGGAGAGTCCATAACATCAGGAGAGGAGAGACCATATCATCAGGAGAGGAGAGACCATAGCATCAGGAGAGGAGAGACCATAGCATCAGGAGAGGAGAGACCATAACATCAGGAGAGTAGAGACCATAGCATCAGGAGAGGAGAAACCATAGCATCAGGAGAGGAGAGTCCATAGCATCAGGAGAGGAGAGACCATATAATCAGGAGAGGAGAGACCATATAATCAGGAGAGGAGAGTCCATAGCATCAGGAGAGGAGAGACCATAGCATCAGGAGAGGAGGTAGAGACCATAGCATCAGGAGAGGAGAGTCCATAGCATCAGGAGAAGAGAACTGTTAGCTCTCCTGAAATCTCTCTCTCCCTCCAGCAGCTCAAAAACCTCACAAACATTTAAATCCCATTCACATTTGCTTACTCTCTCCCTCCTACTCTTACTTGCTGCTGGTGATATATCGCCTAACCCTGGGCCACAGCCTGCTGCCAGACAAGCATCCCCTGCTGACCCGCTTCACAGCTCTCTGTCCACAAATAACTTCAACACCCATCCTCGCTCCAACCTCATTTCCATCCATCCCAATCACAAGCACATGCTCCCCCTACCCTGCGGTCTCTGAAATGCCAGATCCGTCCGCAATAAACTTACAGAGGTCCACAAACTCTTCCTCTCCAAATCCCTCACCATCCTCGCACTCACTGAGACATGGCTCACCCCCTCTGACTCTGCCGCAGAGGCTGCCCTCTCATACGGGGGGCTTCACCTCAGTCACACCCCCAGACCAGACAACAGGACCGGGGGAGGGGTGGGTCTGCTCCTCTCCCCATCCTGCACATTCCGTGTCCTCACTCCACCTTCCTCCCTACAATTCACATCATTTGAGGCCCACACTATCCGCCTCTACAATCCCCTCCCAGCCATTGTTGCAGTCTTATACCGCCCTCCGGGCTCCACACGACAATTTCTCGACAACCTTGCCTCCTGGCTCCCACACATCCTCTCCTCTGACCTCCCCACCATCATCCTCGGGGATTTCAATATACCCATCAATGAACCCAAGAACTCTGTTGCGACCCGGCTACTCACCATAGCCAACTCACATTGCCTAGTACAACACACCAACGCCCCCACTCACACTGCACGTCACACTCTCGACCTTATATTCACTAAATCCACCACCATTGCAGACCTCGACATCGCACCATTTCCACCCTCAGGCCATAACCTTCTCGCCTTCAACCTCCTCACGGAAGGCACCTCCAAACTACCCGCCCACCCACCTGGTTGATGGCAGCGAGACCTACGCAAGCTCAACCCTGGCGTCCTTGCTGACTCCCTCCATGGCCTATCCTCCACTCTCCCCACCCTAACCTGTCCTAATCTTGCTGCAGCTCAGTATCACCAAATTCTCTCATCAGCCCTAGAGAAAGCTGCTCCACCAATATTCCGCCGCAACCGACCCCCTAACCCCCAGCCCTGGCGCACTACCCATACTCGCAACCTCCAGAGGGAAACACGCGCCACTGAACGAAAATGGCGGAAAACTCGACTAAACCAGGATTTCCTACAGTACAAGACTAACCTGCAGCAGTTCCACACTACCCTTGCTCATGCGAAGCAGGAATACTTTACCAAGCTCATCGGAGCACAAGCTTCCAATCCCCGGCGTCTTTTTAGCACCTTCAACTCCCTGCTTAAACCCACCCCCCCACCTTCTGTTTCCTCCCTCTCTGCCACAGATTTAGCCACCCACTTCACCAACAAAATAGTCTCCATCCGTCAGGAAATATCCAATCTTCAATCTTCACCTCCCACCTGCTCACAACCTACTCCTTCTCCACCCTATCCTCCCCTCACCTCCATCACTCCTACTACCACTGAGGAGGTCAACCACCTACTGCAGACTTCCCATACCACTACCTCCCCCCTTGACCCTATCCCTTCTGATCTACTTCAGCCTCACTTCACGGATCTGGCCCTAGTCCTCACTACCATGTTTAACCTCTCCCTATCCACAGGCACCTTCCCCTCAGACTTCAAGCAGGCCACTGTACTGCCTCTGCTCAAGAAACCCTCCCTCGACCCCTCGCTACCCTCCAACTACCGCCCGATCTCCCTCCTCCCCTTTGCCTCAAAACTCCTTGAGCGTCTGGTTCACAAACGCCTGACCCAGTACCTCAATGCCAACTCACTACTAGACCCACTGCAATCTGGATTTCGGCCTGCCCACTCAACCGAAACGGCTCTCACCAAAGTGGTCAATGACCTTGCCTTAGCTAAAGCTGAAGGTAAATACACCATTCTCCTCCTCCTTGACCTTTCAGCAGCTTTTGATACAGTAGATTATCCCCTACTCCTCCAGTCCCTCCAATCCATGGGCATTCACGATCTCGCCCTGACCTGGCTTTCATCCTACCTCTCCAACCGCTCCTACACAACCTCCTTCAATGAGTCCTCGTCCACCCCCAACCACCTCTCAGTGGGAGTCCCCCAAGGCTCGGTCCTTGGCCCCCTACTGTTCTCCCTATACACATCCTCCATTGGCAAGGTTATCTCCTCCATGGGTTTTAACTATCATCTGTATGCAGATGACACCCAAATCTATCTCCACACCCCTGACATATCCACCACTACTCCTGCCTATCTGCCATCTCCTCCTGGATGTCCGCTAGGTTCCTAAAACTAAATCTAGACAAAACGGAATTTATGATCTTCCCACCCCGGTCATCCCTGGACCTCCCAGATGTGCAGGTCACTGTTAACCACACTACTATTCACCCTACCTCTCAAGCCCGCTGTCTGGGTGTCACCCTGGACTCCGCACTCTCCTTCGCTCCCCACATCCAAAACCTCACAAAGTCCTGCAACTTCCACCTTCGTAACATCTGTAAGATTCGCCCTTTCCTGACCCCTGCCACCACCAAACTCCTCATCCATTCCCTCATAATTTCCCGCCTCGACTACTGCAATGCCCTTCTGTCTGGACTCCCTAAGACCCGAATAGCCCCACTGCAGTCCATCATGAATGCGGCTGCCAGAATTATCCACTCCTCCCATCGCTCCACCAGGGCGGCTCCCCTCCGTGAATCCCTCCACTGGCTTCCTATCCAGTCCAGAATCAGATTCAAGATATTGTGTCTGACCTACAAATCCATCCACAAAACCTGTCCAACCTACATTTCTGATCTTACTCAGAGATACACACCAAGCCGTTCACTCCGCTCCTCCAATGAACTTCGCCTGACCGTCCCCCGCATCACCCAGTCCCATGCACGCCTCCAAGACTTCTCAAGAGCCGCTCCGACACTATGGAACTCCCTACCTCCACCCATTAGGGCAGCCCCCTCCTTCAACACCTTCAAGAAGGCCCTCAAAACTCACCTTTTCACTCTTGCCTACCACCCCTCACAATTGCTCTAAACCCACAGCCGAACTCTGGTCCCCTACCTCTTGTGTCCCTACCTCTCCCTCTAGATTGTAAGCCTTTGGGCAGGGTCCTCACTCCTTTTGTGTCCTACCTGATCATGCACCTCTATTACTGTGCACCCATGCTATGCATTTGAGTGAACCTAACTTGCCTAACTCCATGCTCCCATCCAGTGACTGACTAAGCATTACCTTGTACTCATACTGTGCTGTGTGATCTGGTTTTCTTGTATTCCTGTATTGTCATATTGCTGTATGTCACCCCTAAATATTGTCTGTAACCTTAACTAATGTCCAGCGCTGCGTAATATGTTGGTGCTTTATAAATACAACAAATAAATAAATAATAAATAAGAGAGAGAGAGAGTTCATAGCATCACGAGAGGAGAGACCATAGCATCAGGAGAGGAGAGACCATAGCATCAGAAGAGGAGAGACCATAACATCAGGAGAGGAGAGACCATAGCATCAGGAGAGGAGAGACCATAGCATCAGGAGAGGAGAGACCATAGCATCAGGAGAGGAGAGACCATAACATCAGGAGAGACCATAGCATCAGGAGAGGAGAGACCATAGCATCAGGAGAGGAGATACCATAGCATCAGGAGAGGAGAGACCATAGCATCAGGAGAGGAGAGTCCATAGTATCAGGAGAGGAGAGACCATAGCATCAGGAGAGGAGAGTCCATAGCATCAGGAGAGGAGAGACCATAGCATCAGGAGAGGAGACCACAGCATCAGGAGAGGAGAGTCCATAGCATCAGGAGAGGAGAGACCATAGCATCAGGAAAGAGGAGAGTCCATAGCATCAGGAGAGGAGAGTCCATAGCATCAGGAGAGGAGAGAGGAGAGACCATAGCATCAGGAGAGGAGAGACCATAGCATCAGGAGAGGAGAGACCATAGTATCAGGAGAGGAGAGTCCATAGCATCAGGAGAGGAGATACCATAGCATCAGGAGAGGAGAGACCATAGCATCAGGAGAGGAGAGTCCATAGCATCCGGAGAGGAGAGTCCATAGCATCAGGAGAGGAGAGACCATAGCATCAGGAGAGAAGAGTCCATAGCATCAGGAGAGGAGAGTCCATAGCATCAGGAGAGGAGAGTCCATAGCATCACGTGAGGAGAGACCATAGCATCAGGAGAGGAGAGACCATAGCATCAGGAGAGGAGAGACCATAACATCAGGAGAGACCATAGCATCAGGAGAGGAGAAACCATAGCATCAGGAGAGGAGAGTCCATAGCATCAGGAAAGGAGAGTGCATAGCATCAGGAGAGGAGAGTCTATAGCATCAGGAGAGGAGAGTGCATAGCATCAGGAGAGGAGCGTCCATAGTATCAGGAGAGGAGAGTCCATAACATCAGGAGAGAAGAGACCATAGCATCAGGAGAGGAGAGACCATAGCATCAGGAGAGGAGAGTCCATAGCATCAGGAGAGGAGAGTCCATAGCATCAGGAGAGGAGAGTGCATAGCATCAGGAGAGGAGCGTCCATAGTATCAGGAGAGGAGAGTCCATAACATCAGGAGAGGAGAGACCATAGCATCAGGAGAGGAGAGACCATAGCATCAGGAGAGGAGAGACCATAGCATCAGGAGAGGAGAGTCCATAGCATCAGGAGAGGAGAGTCCATATAATCAGGAGAGGAGAGTCCATAGCATCAGGAGAGGAGAGACCATAGCATCAGGAGAGGAGGGAGAGACCATAACATCAGGAGAGGAGAGTCCATAGCATCAGGAGAAGAGAGAGAGAGAGAGTTCATAGCATCACGAGAGGAGAGACCATAGCATCAGGAGAGGAGAGGCCATAGCATCAGGAGAGGAGAGGCCATAACATCATGAGAGGAGAGACCATAGTATCATGAGAGAAGAGTCCATAGCATCAGGAGAGGAGAGACCATAGCGTCAGGAGAGGAGAGACCATAGTATCAGGAGAGGAGAGTCCATAGCATCAAGAGAGAGGAGAGTCCATAGTATCAGGAGAGGAGAGTCCATAGCATCAGGAGAGGATAGACCACAGTATCAGGAGAGGAGAGTCCATAGCATCAAGAGATAGGAGAGTCCATAGTATCAGGAGAGGAGAGTTCATAGCCTCAGGAGAGGTGAGACCATAGCATCAGGAGAGGAGAGTCCATAGCATCAGGAGAGGAGAGACCATAGCATCAGGAGAGGAGAGACCATAGCATCAGGGGAGGAGAGTCCATAGCATCAGGAGAGGAGAGACCATAGTATCAGGAGAGGAGAGAGAGACCATAGTATCAGGAGAGGAGAGACCATAGCATCAGGAGAGGAGAGTCCATAGCATCAGGGGAGGAGAGTCCATAGCACCAGGAGAGGAGAGACCATAGTATCAGGAGAGGAGAGACCATAGCATCAGGAGAGGAGAGACCATAGCATCAGGAGAGGAGAGACCATAGCATCAGGAGAGGAGAGTCCATAGCATCAGGAGAGGAGAGACCATAGCATCAGGAGAGGAGAGCCCATAGCATCAGGAGAGGAGAGACCATAGCATCAGGAGAGGAGAGTCCATAGCATCAGGAGAGGAGAGACCATAGCATCAGGAGAGGAGAGACCATAGCATCAGGGGAGGAGAGACCATAGCATCAGGAGAGGAGAGACCATAGTATCAGGAGAGGAGAGAGAGACCATAGCATCAGGAGAGGAGAGCCATAGCATCAGGAGAGGAGAGACCATAGCATCAGGAGAGGAGAGTCCATAGCATCAGGAAACATCATCCACATTCTCGGAGTGAAACTGTGCATCTGTATTCCCCATAGGATTGTTTGTACTCATCTCTTCCATAATCTCCAACTAAACACAAACTAGCACAAGGCATATTCTGATGGCAATCTTCCTGATTAAAGTAAATAATACGTTTTACCTATCAAGCTGGAGTATTTAAATTGAAAAAAATGCTTTGTGTAACTCTGCCAGCTGCAGCTGTGCCCCCATCCATACAGACCCCTGGCAATGCTAATTAGAAGAATGGAGGTCTTACAATTCTTCACAGTTAATTATAAACTAAAATCTCACTTCCTCGTGTAGGCATATGGGTTTTGCTCTAATGATGAGAATCTGGGAAACATAGTTTGGAACCTATTGCTTCCACTACTTAACAAAACCACCCCTGACTGACCCAACCAGCATCTAGCTGCATATTTCGAACCCTCACAACCTCAGTTCATGAGACTCGCATTATGATTAAGGCCAGAGGGAAGGGAGGATCAATTGGCCTATCTTTGTATGTTTATGGCTTGTTGGGGCAAGGGGTACAATCACTGGCTGAGCAGAAGTAGTTTTTCACCCTCTATTTCCCAGACTGACTGTCCCCTTGGGCTGTACTTTCTCATTTTTGGCTAGGCCCCGTTCAAACTTGCGTTTTGTCAAGTAAACGGACCGGATCCTAATCGGATCCTGATCGGATCCTGACCTGATCCTGATCAGAACCGTACGGTTCCGATCCAGATCCGGTCCGTTTGTATCAGGCATGCATCAGGCTGCCATCCGGATCCGTGGGCAAAAAAATAGCGAAATTTAAAAAAAAATGTTGAGGTCAGCAGAAGGTGCACCTGGTGCACCTGTAGAATCAGGTTCCTCCGCTGTAGGCCTCACCTCCACCTCCGACATTCTGCCAAACAGCTCCAGCACGTCTGTCACTGCTGCTCCACTCCAGACATGCTTGGCCCATGTGTCCCCATCCGAAATGGCCGCTTGGATACGCATAGGAAGTGGGGTAGAACTTCAGGTTTTTGTAGGCAGTGTGTTCTGTGCCTTCCGTTCCCCATTGGTTTCTGTGTTCCGAATGGTGCTGTCAGGCTCAGGTCCGGCTCCGGTCCGGGTGCGTCAGCCGGAGATCCGGACGCAAAAAATAGTGCATGTTGGAAAAGAGTCCGGAGTCCGGATCCGATCCTCTCCGTACTGTACGGAACGGACACGTGTGAACGTCCACATAGCCTTTACATTGCTATGCGGAACGTACGTTCCGTTTGTACAGTATGCGGTCCGGATCAGATCAGGAAAATCCGGATAGCGAACGCTAATGTGAACTGGGCCTTAAGTCAGCCACATGGCAAACTTGACTATAAATATCATTTGCATCTTGTTAAGCAAGGCTGGTCCCTGATCTGCTATAAATTATTATTCAGCAACCATGTGCCCTCATCCCTATTCAGAAAGAACACCACATTGATAAACAGACTCCAGAGAAGGGCATTAAAAAGTATTCTAGTCAGTGGATCCACATCACATTTAGGAAACTCACATTTTAGATTTAGAAGGAGGCGAAGATGGCTGCTTCCATAGCCCCTCTAATGCAATAGCTAACGTAAACAAATGAGGATAATTTCTGATGACTGGACATCTAGCTAGTTGGATACTCACCAGAGCTGTAAGATCCACTGAAGCTGCTCTGACCAGGTGCAGCAGTGATGTATTCCAGCAGCAGGAATGAGGATGATGAGAGTAGCACAGGAAGGGGCTGGTCAGCATAGACTGTGGCCAGCAGGGCGGCGTTCTTGTTTACTCCATCATAAATGTTAATCTTATCGCTACAGTATTTGGTCAGACAGACAAACTGGCTGAATTTCAGGAGAATCTGTAATAATGGAAACAATAGCCAGATCAAGAAGTAAAGACACAAGGAGAGGGTGGGATAAATACATTCATTGTATTTTATTAAAAACAAAATATTACAAACAAATAGTTCATATTTTTACTAGAGCTCCACCTGTTTTAATAAAGCTTTAAAGGGGAACTTCAGCCTAAACAAACATACTGTCATTAAGTTGCATTAGTTATGTTAATTAAAATAGATAGGTAATATAATCTCTTACCCACCCTGTTTTAAAAGAACAGGCAAATGTTTGTGATTCATGGGGACTGCCATCTTTTTCATGGGGGCAGCCACTTTTTTGGTTAAAAGGAGGTGACAGGGAGCATGAGATACAGTTCCAACTGTCCTGTGTCCTGATCACCCATCCCAGCTGCACACGCTAGGCTTCAAGTCTCAAATTCAAAATCAAAAACATTGAAAAAAAATTGCACCAAAACAGCAGAACGAGAACCACAACACCAGAAATCCCATCATGCTTTGCACAGCATCAGGGGAAAAATGCCCGGGCAGTTTTCTTCTGTGCAACTAAAAATAAGGCTTGGGTAAGAAAAACAAAGTTCTGATGCTGTGAAACTGTTAAAGAAACACCAGGCCTTAGAGACTTATATTAACAGTCATTTGAAATGGACTTTGCTTGAAATCAGCAGCGGTGCTCATCCAATATTCGGGTATCCAGATAATCCGAACTTTTTCCACTATCCGAACTTTGAATAGCAATTCGTATATTTTTTAAAATCCGAATAGCACTATCCGAGCAAACTCGGATTTCCCATCTGAAATCCGAAATCCGGGCGGATACTTGGATAGTTAGTTCAGATATCTGAGCAGAAGCCAAAATCACCTTCAATGGCAAAAATCCCTTTCGAAGGCAGTGAGAGAGAGAGAGAGAGAGAGAGAGAGAGAGAGAGAGAGAGAGAGAGAGAGAGAGAGACCTCCGAAAGGGGTTTTTGCCATTTGAAGAGACTTTTGGAAGCATGTTCAGGTCACTTCCGGTTTTCTATCCGGATATCCAGGATATTGGGTTCAGATATCCGAGTTTACTCGGATACCAAAAAGTTCGGATTTGGATATTCGATTCGGATATCTGGGTATCCAGATCTGGATCAATTCGGATTTTGAAAAGGGGTATCCGAGCACCCCTGGTAATCAGTGTTTTTAAACGTATCAACTACCGTATATGTTATAGAAGCAGTTTCAATGGAAGACTATTCAACATTATCACAGCCAACAAAGCAAAACCCTCTCCCAACAGCCAAACCTCTCCTCCTCCAACCACAAGGGGTTCCTATGAGTGTATCATAGCGAAAAACTGTCTACAAAAAATCTGAATGAAATGATGTATACATTTAGTTGAGCTAGACTTTCTTCACAGATGAGGTCCTCCACGCCCCTTAATAAATCAGTGGACCTTCTGTGCAAGATTTTAGCCTCAGGAAACCCTTTTTTTGTGAATAGTTGGCCATCACACCTAATGCAGATTATAAAATGCAGCGAACTGAAAGCGTACCTGATTTCCAGGGGTCTGGAGAAGCCGCAGGCAGTTGTCTTTGCTGTTTGCTGTGATAACATCGGCAGAAGAGAAGCTTCCAGTGGATCCCAGGAGATTTATCATGCATGCATCTGCATCAAGAGACAGATGTTAGCAATGTGCTGACTGTTCAGATCCTCCATGTAGCTGCCCCGGCATAAGCTCCCTTTTATCACTTCCGGTGCTGAGGACGATGGCAACAAAAGCTGTGGCCTCCAACCATCCGTATTAACCTCCCCGATCTTCTACTACAGCATCCCAACTGTGTCGGAGGCGGCAGATTAACCCACAATGGATCGCCATGTTACCCAATCCTCGTGATCATGAGTTACTCGTGATCACTAGTCGGTATTCGTGATTAAAAACCCGCCGACTTTAACAGTGAATAGCAATATGTTAAGAAGAACAGTGGGAATAAGAAGGAATTTTTTTTTCCAAAAGACCTTGTAGTTTTTGAGAAAAACAATTTTACATTTTCAAAGGAAAAAAGTAGTCATTTAAATGCGGTAAATGACAGTTAACTACCACATTTAAATGTATAATTTTTATCTTTGAAACTTTAAAATCGATTTTCTCAAAAACTATAAGGTCTTTTTGAATTTTTCCCCCCTCTTATTCCCACTGTTCTTAACACCTCTGGCAAATTTGGTGTTTCTAGCATGTAAGGGGAGTTTGCTATTAACCGTTAAAGTCAGCGGGTTTTTAATTACGAATACCGACTCGTGATTACATGCAGTTATTCAACTCAAAACCGCACTCGAGTTGGATATCCATTCCTACTCGTGATTACGAGTCAATTCGTAAGTGGACGGAGTCGAATTCCTGATCACTCGAATTCGTGATTGGGGGTGTCGGAGATCCACTGGCAGCAACGCACGTGAGTCAAAGATGGTGGCGGCTGGGTTAGACCAACGAGGCCCCTGATACAGATGCAGAGAGCAGCGCATGCAGGAGAGTCGAACTGGATTACCATCAGCTAGCCAAGGAAGTGGTGACTCTTTTGTGCCCTGAACTGTCGGCCGTGATCACGGAGGCTCTCGGGCGGCAGATGCATAAATTACAGGATGACGCAGTGACGCAGCAGGCCGGGACGGATAGACTGGAAGTGGGGGTGAGTGCTATCGCTGACAGGAGTGAGCAGGCCACAGTTTAGCACAAACAGCATGCAACAAGCAAGTCATATCATTTGATCGAATTGATGACCGGGAAAAACCGGCCACGCCGGAATAACTTGTGAGTTAACGAAGTCAGTAAAGCCACCTGATCTAGCTGAAATGTGTTCTACTGGCATTCCTAAGGCTTTGGGCCTAAATTCTGCATTGAGAGTTTAACGGGCGCATCACAGTGGGCAATGCTGCTCTGACAGAAAGTCTCCCATTCCTGTGATTGTGGTGTAGCTAGGGAATTTGACACAACCGGTGCTGATTATTTACAGACCGACCCCCCCCCCCCCCCCTCAAACAACCAAACAGTCCATTTTTTTATGGGAGGGTTGACGGGTTGGGGTGCCGAGCGTGTCTCTGCAAATTTTGAGAGATTTGCTTTAATCGCGCATGCACAGTACTTTCACGCCGGCCGCCGTGATGACGCGAGACGGCCAGCGTGTGACGTCAGCCGCGTCATACGAGGAAGGAGCAGCCCGACACTCGGCCGAGTGTCGCCCGGGCTGCGGTCGGTCAGCCATTCCGGAGCGGGGAGTAGGAGAGGAGCCAGGACGCCGGCGTGGGACCTCCCGACCAGCACTGGGCTGGAAAAAGCCCCGGATGAGTACAACTTTTATTTTTTAGATGAGCTCGGAGTCCCTTTAAGTGATTTTTATTTTATTGGTGCCTCTGGAAAGCTTCTACATATTGAGTCAGGATTTGGCTGCATGGGATGATTGAATGTCTGTGTTGTGGGGTATTTTAGGACTCTACTATGTTATGGGATAGTGGATATGTCATTTTACTATGAAAGTCATGGAACAGGAAGACTATGTGCGAGCTTCATACTAAAATCATTGTGCTGTGATAGTAATAGGCTACAACTCATTGCTCACATTTTCTCATTTCTGTTTTCCTGCGTGTTATTAATGGGTGGGGATTGTGGAGGCACGTGGGGGGAGGGGGTGGCTACACCCCCTGGGCTGAAGAATGCTTTGGGGATGGTTTATCTTATTGATTTTATACTGTTTTTAGGCCTACTTCTATTGCTGGATAGTACCCTCCTAAAAAAAGGAGATCAATAGGAGAGGGCCGAAACGCTACGGAGAAAAACTGGAATGCACTCTGCTTCTGGAAAGCGTGTTCGTGCTCTGGTAGATTGTATAGTTCCTTACTCAAGAACTTTGTATTTCAGTTTTGTGTTTTATGTTATTTTGGCTCTGCCCCCCCCCCCCCCCCTTCGGCCACTTTCAAGAGCCTTTGGTCTTTCCCCCAGACCTCCTTGCCTGTGGCCTTGAACCCCCATGCCTGGCATAATGTGATGCGGATGATGCTGTGCTGCTGGGACACCCATCGTTTGAACTTTAATATGTTAACATATGTGTGGTGTTCATGGAATGACTTTGGTCCTTTTAGGCTACCATGAAGATTGTCAAGGGGAATGTGAAAGGTTTAAAGACACCCCAAAAGCGTACAAAGATCTTGTGCCGTTTAGATAACCTCCCTTTCATCTAGCATCCTCGCCTGCGTACGCATCCGCCTACGCCATACCACTGTATACTTTTGTCTTTTTTTTGTCTTCTTTTACCTTTTTATTTATTTATTTATTTGTACTGTTTTCTTCTTTTCTCTCTGTGTGTTACTGCCATCTGGTAATTGGTAAATATACCTGATTCTGATTCTGGAGGCTGCTATCTTAACATCCTTCTACCAGTATGCCAGTTCCCTAGCTGTATTGCGGATCCTATTTATCTGATGTCTCAGAGTCCTTCCCCTGGAACAAGGAAAGTCAAAACTGGGGATAAGCTTATACAAAGATAGGTCAACTGGTCCACCCCCCTACCCCCCCCCCCCCAATAAATAAATAAATAGCCCTAGATTATAATGCTTGTGAACCGACTGAAAGGTCAACAAAAATGTTGTGAACTCACCAGCATTGATTTTTCATTGCTGGTGAGTTCACAACATTTTTGTTAACCTTTCGGTTGGTTTAGGAAACTTTTTTTAATCAGTTTTTTTTTTGGGGGGGGGGGGGGGGGGGCAGGTTGGGGTGAGGGGAACCAATTGACCTATCTTCGTATATTTATGGCTTTTAGGGACAAGGGGGACCATCAATGACCGGAGCAGAGGGAGCTTCCCACATTTTTTCACGCAGTGTTTTCTCACCTGACTGCCCCTCCCCCCCAGGCCATACCTCCTTGTTCTCGCCTGAACTGCCCACATGGGGAATTTGACAGCCAAGGTCTGAAGGAACGTACCAAGTGAGATTGTGGTGCCCTTACTAACTATAATTTGAATTTAGAAATCTATTATGCTCATCCCTGTTCAGAACATGAGATCGGTATACAGGCTCCGGGGAAGGGATTCAGAAAGTATTCTGTGCAGTGGCTCCACATCACAGTCAGGGAACTGGCCTTTATTTATTAGGAGGCCAAGATGGCTGCTTCCATAGCCCCGCTAATACAAGGGATAATGTAAACAATGGAGGATAATGTCTGATGACTGGACATCTAGCTGGTTGGATACTCACCAGAGCTGTAAGATCCACTGAAGCTGCTCTGACCAGGTGCAGCAGTGATGTATTCCAGCAGCAGGAATGAGGATGATGACACTAGCACAGGAAGGGGCTGGTTAGCATAGACTGTGGCCAGCAGGGCGGCGTTCTTGTTCACTCCATCGTAGATGTTAATCTCATCGCTGCAGTTGTTGATTTGACAAATAAACTGACTGAATTTCAGGACAATCTGTAATAATAGAAACAATAATTTGATGAAGAATTAAATACATAAAGGGGGGATGGGAGGTGGGATAAATACAGAAGCACAGGAAATATGAGAAATAAACAGTATTACTAGAGCTCCATCTATTTTGCTTACGTGTTCAGGCCGTACAGACTTATGATAACAGTCATTTGAAATGGACTTTTTCTATAATCAGGATGGTTTTGTCTAATAATAACTGTGTAGACTTGCTAGATGACTCTCTGCAGATCAGCCTGTTCTGTCCTACAGAGAGGGAGGGGGACAGGCAGAATATCTCCTACTGCAACTCAAACTCAGGGCTGGTGCACACCGGAGCAGTTCTGGAGCGTTTTGTAAAACGCTTGCAGGGGGAAAACCGCTTGGCTAATGAAAATGAATGGGCTGGTGCACATCAGAGCGGCTCGTTTTTTCCACAAATGCAAACTCGGGGGCTGCAGCATTTTGTGGATTTCTGAGGCATTTCTGCCTCAATGTAAAGTATAGGAAAGTGGAAAACCGCTGTAAAAAACACCAGATCAGAGCGGTTTGCCAGGCGTTTTTGTTACAGAAGCTGTTCAGTAACAGCTTCACTATAACGATATGTGTAATCTGCTACACAAAACCGCTCCAAAAAACGCTAGGCATGTTTAGAAAACCTCTCTAATCATGCCTAGAATCGCTCTGAAATCTGCTTCAAAAACCAGCGTTTTGCAGATCTGCTGGAGGCAGGGGCGTAGGAATAGGCCCTGCAGCCCCTGCGCCCGCGGGGGGCCCGCCCCCCCCCTGGGGCCCGCTTGGGGCCGTTTTGTGGGTGCTGGAGGGGTGGCAGCATGAGGGGAAAGCCTTGCCCACAGTCGGCGGGGAGAGGGGTAGTTCCCCCCTCTCCCTCACCTCGGGGCTCTCCCCTCTGTGCTCCCCTCCAGCTCGTAAGTGTCTGTGGGGCTGTGGTGGGCAGCGAGCAGCGGGCAGATACATACCTGCTTCCGTGCGTTCCATCGGAGACTTCTCCCTCTAGCGGCTGACGTCACTTCCGGAAGTGACGTCAGCCGCTAGAGGGAGAAGTCTCCAATGGAACGCACGGAAGCAGGTATGTATCTGCCCGCCACTCGCTGCCCACCACAGCCCCACAGACACTTACGAGCTGGAGGGGAGCACAGAGGGGAGAGCCCCGAGGTGAGGGAGAGGGGGGAACTACCCCTCTCCCCGCCGACTGTGGGCAAGGCTTTCCCCTCATGCTGCCACCCCTCCAGCACCCACAAAACTCCGAGCGGGCCCCAGGGGGGGGGGGGGGGGGGCATATTACGATTTTCTGGTGTCTGCTGCCCACATTACGATTTTCTGGTGTCTGCTGCCCTCATTACGATTTTCAGGTGTCTGCTGCCCACATTACGATTTTCAGGTGTCTGCTGCCCTCATTACGATTTTCAGGTGTCTGCTGCCCTCATTACGATTTTCAGGTGTCTGCTGCCCACATTACGATTTTCAGGTGTCTGCTGCCCACATTGCGATTTTCAGGTGTCTGCTGCCCACATTGCGATTTTCAGGTGTCTGCTGCCCACATTGCGATTTTCTGGTGTCTGCTGCCCACATTACGATTTTCTGGTGTATGCTGCCCACATTAGGATTTTCTGGTGACTGCTGCCCACATTGCGATTTTCTGGTGACTGCTGCGGCTGCCCACATTGCGATTTTCTGGTGACTGCTGCCCACATTGCGATTTTCTGGTGACTGCTGCCCACATTAGGATTTTCTGGTGTCTGCTGCCCACATTACGACATTCTGGTGACTGACTGCTGCCCACATTAGGATTTTCTGGTGACTGCTGCCCACATTACGATATTCTGGTGACTGCTGCCCACATTAGGATTTTCTGGTGACTGATGCCCACATTGCAATTTTCTGGTGACTGCTGCCCACATGGCGATTTTCTGGTGACTGCTGCCCACATTGCGATTTTCTGGCCCACATTACGATTTTCTGGTGAACACTGCCCACGTTACGATTGTCTGGTGAATGCTGTCCACGTTACGATTTTCTGGTGAACGCTGCCCACATTACGATTTTCTGGCCCACATTACGATTTTCTGGTGAACACTGCCCAAGTTACGATTGTCTGGTGAATGCTGTCCATGTTACAATTTTCTGGTGAACTCTGCCCACATTACGATTTTCTGTCCCACATTACGATATTCTGGTGAACGCTGCCCACATTACGATTGTCTGGTAAATGCTGCCCACGTTACAATTTTCTGGTGACTGCTGCTCACGTTACTATTTTCTGGTGACTGGTGCCCACATTACGATTTTCTGGTGAACTCTGCCCACATTATGATTTTCTAAAGGCCCACATTACGATTTTCTGGTGAACTCTGCCCACATTACGATTTTCTGGCCCACATTACGATTGTCTGGTAAAATGCTGCCCACTTTACAATTAATTTACAGTGAAACGCTGCCCCATTACGATTATTTGGCACCTATGGGGGGGGGCCCCATCCAAATATTCGCAGGGGGGCCCAGTGATTTCTAGTTACGCCCCTGGCTGGAGGTGTTTGGTGTGCACTGGGCCTATAACAGTCAACAGAATACTATCTAAGTCTACAGAATTCTGAAATGGACAAGAGCTAAAAACACTCAATTTAACCCCAAAAAAACAAAAAACAAATACTAACACTTCTGAAGCTCCAGCTGGAACGCAGGAAGGTGAGAAAGTCTTGAAAAACGTGAGTGATCTCCTAACCCAGTGATCTGCAAACTTGGCTCTCCAGTTGTTAAGGCACTACAAGTCCCACAATGCATTTGCCTTTATGAATCATAACTGTGGCTGTCAGACTCCTGCAATGCATTGTGGGACTTGTAGTTCCTTAACAGCTGGAGAGCCAAGTTTAACCTCCTTAGCGGTAACCCCGTGTGTGACACGGGGTAAGCCGTCAGAGGGTGCCGCTCAGGCCCTGCTGGGCCTATTTAAATAATTTTTTTTTTTTGCTGGACGCAGCTAGCACTTTGCTAGCTGCGCCAGCACCCCGATCGCTGCTGCCGCGCGCCCGATCGCCGCTATCCAATGCGGCGCGTGCCCCCCCCCAGACCCCGTGCGCTGCCTGGCCAATCAGTGCCAGGCAGCGCCAAGGGGTGGATCGGGTCTCCCAATGACGTCCCGACGTCGCTGACGTCGGTGACGTCATCCCGCCCCGACGCCATGGCGACGGGGGAAGCCCTCCAGGAAATCCCGTTCTCTGAATGGGATTTCCTGATCGGAGATCGCCGAAGGCGATCGAAGCGGGCGGGGGGATGCCGCTGAGCAGCGGCTATCATGTAGCGAGCCCTGGGCTCGCTACATGATTTAAAAAAAAAAAATAAAAAAAAACTGCTGCGCTGCCCCCTGGCGGTATTTTTCATACCGCCAAGGGGGTTAAAGATCACTGCAAACCTCACAGCAAAATCATATGGAATCCTTGGTTCAACTTTGAAGTGTTGACTATCAGAAATGTAGGAACCTTTTATATTTAGGTTTAAAAATAATAATAATAATAATAATAATAATAATAAGTGAATGGGCTGGTAATAATAATAATAATAATATTTTCTTAAAAACTTTACCACTGTATGTTGTAGGAACAGTTCCAGTGGAAGACATTATTGCAGCCAACAAAGCAAAAAAACTCTCCCAACAGCCAAACCTCTCCTCTTCCAACCACAAGGGGTCCCTATGAGTGTTTCATAGGGAAGACCTCTCTACCAAAGTCTGTATGGGCTATGATGAGTACATTTATGTATAAATCTAGTTGAGCTAGACTTTCTCCGCAGACGAGGTCCTCTGTGCCTAGTGTTGAGCCAACGTTTTTGTAATTTCGTGTTTCTTTAATTACGGACACGAATTTTGCCGCTACTACGACACAAATTCGTAATTTCGTAATTGCCATACAAACCGTAATTCAGAATTCCATAAGCAAAATTTCAGTTTCGTAATTTCCCGTTTCAGTGAAATGGACGTAATTTTGTTTCTACTAGTAGTTATGCACATTTAGGTAATGACTAAACTCAGGAAAGTCACTCATTGATTGCAATTACTGATAATGCAAAGGTCCCTGCACGTGCTGTCACTTTTAATGCATACGGAGGTTCTACATGCAGCCACTTCTAAGACAGGTGCTCTTTGTCAAGGTGCTCTGTGCTCCCGTTCCAGTGTCAGGAAACACTGTTTTCTGTGAACTGTTGGCCATTGAACCTCACACTGATTATAAAATGCAGCAAGCTGAAAGCGTACCTGATATCCCGGGGTCTGGAGAAGCCACTGGCAGTTGTCTTTGCTGTTTGTTACTGTAGCATCAGTAGAAGAGACGTTTCCAGATGGTCCCAGCAGCTGTGTTCTGCACAGATCTGCATCAAGAAAGAGATGTTAGGAATGGGCTGACTGATCCCCAGAGAGTCCATAGCATCAGGAGAGGAGAGTCCATAGCATCAGGAGAGGAGAGTGCATAGCATCAGGCGAGGAGAGACCATAGCATCAGGAGAGGAGAGACCATAGCATCAGGAGAGGAGAGACCATAGCATCAGGAGAGGAGAGACCATAGCATCAGGAGAGGAGAGACCATAGCATCAGGAGAGGAGAGACCATAGCATCAGGAGAGGAGAGACCATAGCATCAGGCGAGGAGAGACCATAGCATCAGGCGAGGAGAGTCCATAGCATCAGGAGAGGAGAGTCCATAGCATCAGGAGAGGAGAGTCCATAGCATCAGGAGAGGAGAGCCCATAGCATCAGGCGAGGAGAGCCCATAGCATCAGGAGAGGAGAGCCCATAGCATCAGGAGAGGAGAGCCCATAGCATCAGGAGAGGAGAGCCCATAGCATCAGGAGAGGAGAGCCCATAGCATCAGGAGAGGAGAGCCCATAGCATCAGGAGAGGAGAGCCCATAGCATCAGGAGAGGATAGCCCATAGCATCAGGCGAGGAGAGACCATAGCATCAGGAGAGGAGAGTCCATAGCATCAGGAGAGGAGAGTCCATAGCATCAGGAGAGGAGAGTCCATAGCATCAGGCGAGGAGAGTCCATAGCATCAGGAGAGGAGAGTCCATAGCATCAGGAGAGGAGAGCCCATAGCATCAGGAGAGGAGAGACCATAGCATCAGGAGAGGATAGCCCATAGCATCAGGCGAGGAGAGACCATAGCATCAGGCGAGGAGAGACCATAGCATCAGGCGAGGAGAGTCCATAGCATCAGGAGAGGAGAGTCCATAGCATCAGGAGAGGAGAGTCCATAGCATCAGGAGAGGAGAGTCCATAGCATCAGGAGAGGAGAGTCCATAGCATCAGGAGAGGAGTTTGATACTCACCAGAGCTGTAAGATCCACTGAAGCTGCTCTGACCGGGTGCAGCAGTGATGTATTCCAGCAGCAGGAATGAGGATGATGAGACCAGCACAGGAAGGGGCTGGTTAGCATAGACTGTGGCCAGCAGGGCGGCGCTCTTGTTTGCTCCATCGTAGATGTTAATCTTATCCACGCAGCTGTTTATCTTACAAACAAACTGACTGAAGCTCAGGAGCATCTAAGAGTTGAAACAATAATCAGATCAAGAAGTAAAGACACAAAGAAGGGAGAGGAGAGATAAATACATTCATTTTTTTTTAGAAACGCAGAAAATATTACATATGAATGATTCATGTTTTTACTAGAGGTCCTCCTGTTTTGCTTAAGCATTAAGGCCATACAGAGTTGTAATAGCAGTCATCCAAAATGCAGGGCCGGTTCAAGTAACAATTGGGCCCTAGGGCAAAATTAGCCTGGGGGCCCCCAACAGACACCCCCGACCAAAAAGCATCATTAGAGGCCCTTTGTTGCAGCCAAATTTCCCTCCTGGGCCCCTGAGCTGGCTGCTGACCCTCCCCCAATCACCTCCCAACTTAACAGACTCTGCAGAATCCCTTAAGATGGGGAGGGACGCCTTGGGGGCCCCTACAGGCTCTGGAGCCCTGGGGCAGTCGCCCATTTTTTCGTATGGTAGCTACGGCCCTGACAAAATGGACTTGCCCTGTAGTTTTAGGTAAAATAGGGCCCTGAGCAAAAATGAATTTGAGGTTCCTTGCATTTCTATACCGTACTGACAATAAACTTGTGAACTCTAAAGGTCCCTGACCTGTGGTGCCCCTAAGTAACTTTGGGCCCTAGGCAATTGCCCAGTTTGACCCTATGGAAGCACCGGTCCTACTTGAATTAAGCATCCGGCTCATAATGTCGGCTCATTGCACTTCTCTGGCACTTGATTTGGCCTGAGGAAGTGGCGTCAGACTCACAAAATCGTGTTACCATTGCTAATAATATTCAAGTGTTATATGGATTTGACTTCATTTGAGGTAAGCAAACTAAACTTTTTTCATTTTATTGTTTTTTAACACAGTTTCATTACATTCCGGGCGCCTCTTCCCTCCCTCTCGTATTAACATGTTCTTTAAAGAGAACCCGAGGTGGGTTTGAAGAATATTATCTGCATACAGAGGCTGGATCTGCCTATACAGCCCAGCCTCTGTTGCTATCCCAAACCCCACTAAGGTCCCCCTGCACTCTGCAATCCCTCATAAATCACAGCCACGCTGCTGACAAACAGCTTGTCAGAGCTGGCTGTGTTTATCTCTATAGTGTCAGTCTGCTGCTCTCCCCGCCTCCTGCAGAACTCCAGTCCCCGCCTGCATCCCTTCCCTCCCTGCTGATTGGAGGGAAGGGACGGGGGCAGGGACCGGAGCTATGCAGGAGGCGGGGGAGCAGCTGAGACTGACACTACAGATGTAAACACAGCCTCACAGCACGGCTGGGATTTATGAGGGATTGCAGAGTGCAGGGGGACCTTAGTGGGGTTTGGGATAGCAACAGAGGCTGGCTGTATAGGCAGATCCAGCCTCTGTATGCAGATAACATTCTTTAAACACACCTCGGGTTCTCTTTAACTCAATCATTGTGTGCTAAAGAAACCAGGCGGTGCCTGGGTGACTGGGTAATATTTGTCTAATGATTACTGTACAGACATGCTAGTGCCCTCTCTGCAGCCTGTTCTGCCCCAGAAAATAGAGGGAGACATGGCAGAAGGAGTCCTACAATTCCATGTAAACTATAATTACGTTCAACAGAATACTATCTAAAGAGGAACTGCCAGGAAAATTGTACAATTTAAAACACATACAAATGAGAAGTAAGTTTCTTCCTGAGTAAAATGAGCCATAAATTACTTTCCTGTGTTGCTGTCACTTACAGAAAGTAGTAAAAATCTGACATTACCGACAGGTTTTCGGTTAGTCCATCTCTTCATGGGGGATTCTCAGCATGGCCTTTATTCTTTATAAAGACACTCAGTGAAAAAGATTTATACAAAGATGCTGACCAGCCCAGTGGTGTAGCTAAGGAGCTGTGGGCCCTGATGCAAGTTTTACATTGGGGCCCCCAATGGGCACACCAAAACCTGCCATTGGCAACTACAGTGTCAGAGGTGCAAGAAGGGGGTGGGGAACAGTTTGTTAAGGATTACCACTATTCAAAGTATCTATAGAAGTGATTATTATGAGCACAGGACCAATAGAGAGCTAATACTGTAGTTGAGGGAGGGCCCTTCAGGGCCCCTCTGGCCCAAGGGCCCCGATGCAGTCGCTACCTCTGCAACACCCCTGGACCAGCCTCCCTGCTCACCATACACTTTTTGGCAGTTGGACGGAGCAACTGTCATTCACTAAGTGCATTTTGAAAATAAGGAAATCCCTGTGAACGCCCCATGAGGAGATGGGCTAGTCCAAAACCTGTCGATTCTGTCAGATTTCCACCACGTACTGTAAGTGACAGCAACATCGGAGAAAGGTAATTTATGGCTCATTTTACTCTGGAAGAAATGTACTTCTTAATTGTATATGTTTACATATAATTTACATTTTAAGATTTTTGCGACAAAGGTCCTTAAGTCACAATTCTAAAAGGGACAAAAGATAAAAAATGGTATGTTCATGGAATTCAACCAAAAGAACCCTCCAAATCCAACACCCTCAACTATTTCAGATAGAGGACAGGAAGGGTAAAAGCTCTTCAAAAACCTTGATTGATTTCCTAGGCTAAAGGCAAAATCACATAGAATCCTTGGATTCAACTCTGAATTGTTGACTGTCACAAACATTGGCACCAGTGGTGTTGCTAAGGAGCTATGGGCCCCGGTGCACGTTTTACACTTGGGCCCCCCAAGCACTCTATACATAACAATTAATATGGCCAACTAAAACCCGCCAAGGACAACCACAGTGTCAGAGGTGCAACAAAGGGATGGCGAACCATTTTTTAACAAATACTATCATTCAAAGTATCTATAGAAGTGATTATTATAAGCACAGGACCAATAGAGAGCTAATACTGTAGTTGAGGGAGGGTCCTATGGGGCCCCTTTGGCCCAAGGACCCCAATGCAGTTGCAACCTCTGCAAGCCCTATTGCTACGCCACTCATAAGCACCATATGTATATATATATTTATTTTTTTATTTTTTTAAAGAAAACACAAAATCTCCTTTTAAACTTATACACTATGGGCTTGATTCACAAAGCGGTGCTAACCTACTTAGCACGTCTAAAGTCTTTAGATGTGCTAACCAGGGTGCTAAGTAGGTTAGCACCGGATTTCTCAATTGATTAACCTACTTAGCACCCTGGTTAGCACGTCTAAAGACTTTAGACGTGCTAAGTAGGTTAGCACAGCTTTGTGAATCAAGCCCTATATGTCTTAAAGGCGGGGGGGGCAAACTATTCAGCATTTACAGCCTCCAACCACAATGGGTTCATATGAGCGTTTCATACTGGAAAAACTGTCTACAAAACGTCTGTATGGGCTATAAAAAATGACTATGTAAAAATCTAGTTGAGTTAGACTCTCCACAGACAAAGTCCTCTGTGCCCCCTTTTAAATTAGTGGACCTTCTGTGCTTCCGTTCCAGTATTGGGAAACCCTCTTTTTGTGACTAGTTGGCCATTGAACCTCATACAGATGACAAAATGCAGCAAGCTGAATGCCTACCTGATTTCCAGGGGTCTGGAGAAGCCACTGGCAGTTGTCTGCACTGTCTGTTGCTGTAGCATCAGCAGAAGAGAAGCTTCCAGATGGTCCCAGCAGCTGTGTTCTGCACAGATCTGCATCAAGAAAATAATGTTAGGAATGGGCTGGCTGATCCCTAGAGAGTCCATAGCATCAGGAGAGGAGAGACCATACCATCAGGAGAGGAGAGTCCATAGCATCAGGAGAGGTGAGACCATAGTATCAGGAGAGGAGAGTCCTTAGCATCAGGAGAGCTGAGACCATAGCATCAGGAGAGGAGAGACTATAGCATCAGGAGAGGAGAGTCCTTAGCATCAGGAGAGCTGAGACCATAACATCAGGAGAGGAGAGACCATAGCATCAGGAGAGGAGAGTCTTTAGCATCAGGAGAGGAGAGACCATAGCATCAGGAGAAGAGAGTCCATAGCACCAGGAGAGGAGAGTCCATAGCATCAGGAGAGAAGAGTCCATAGCATCAGGAGAGGAGAGTCCATAGCATCAGGAGAGGAGAGTCCACAGCATCGGGAGAGGAGAGACAATAGCATCAGAAAAGGAGAGTCCATAGCATCAGGATATGAAAGTCCATAGTATCAGGAGAGGAGAGTGCATAGCATCAGGAGAGGAGAGACCATAGCATCAGGAGAGGAGAGTCCATAGTATCAGGAGAGGAGAGTCCATAGTATTAAGAAAGAAGAGTGCATAGCATCAAGAGAGGAAAGTCCATGGCATCAAGAGAGGAAAGTCCATGGCATCAGGAGAAGAGAGATTATAGCATCAGGAGAGGAGAGTGGATAGCATCAGGAGAGGAGAGTGCATAGCATCAGGAGAGGAGAGACCATAGCATTAGGATATGAAAGTCCATAGCATCAGGAGAGGAGAGTCCATAGCATCATCAGGAGAGGAAAGACAATAGCATCAGGAGAGGAAAGTCAATAGCATCAGGAGAGGAAAGGAGAGTCCATAGCATCAGGAGAGGAGAGGCCATAGCATCAGGAGAGAAGAGTCCATAGCATCAGGAGAGGAGAGTCCATAGTATCAGGAGAGGAGAGTCCATAGCATCAGGAGAGAGGAGAGACCATAGCATCAGGAGAGGAGAGTGCATAGCATCAGTAGAGGAGAGTCCATAGCATCAGGAGAGAGGAGAGACAATAGCATCAGGAGAGGAGAGTCCATAGCATCAGGAGAGGAGAGTCCATAGCATCAGGAGAGGAGAGCCCATAGCATCAGGAGAGGAGAGCCCATAGCATCAGGAGAGGAGAGTCCATAGCATCAGGAGAGGAGGGTCCATAGCATCAGGAGAGGAGAGCCCATAGCATCAGGAGAGGAGAGCCCCTAGCTTCAGGAGAGAGGAGAGACCATAGCATCAGGAGAGGAGAGCCCATAGCATCAGGGGAGGAGAATCCATAGCATCAGGAGAGGAGAGACCATAGCATCAGGAGAGGAGAGTCCATAGCATCAGGAGAGGAGAGTGCATAGCATCAGGAGAGGAGAGTCCATAGCATCAGGAGAGGAGAGCCCATAGCATCAGGAGAGGAGAGCCCATAGCATCAGGAGAGGAGAGCCCATAGCATCAGGAGAGAGGAGAGACCATAGCATCAGCAGAGGAGAGCCCATAGCATCAGGAGAGGAGAATCCATAGCATCAGGAGAGGAGAGTCCATAGCATCAGGAGAGGAGAGACCATAGCATCAGGAGAGAAGAGTCCATAGCATCAGGAGAGGAGAGACCATAGCATCAGGAGAGGAGAGTCCATAGCATCAGGAGAGAAGAGTCCATAGCATCAGGAGAGAAGAGTCCATAGCATCAGGAGAGGAGAGACCATAGCATCAGGAGAGAGGAGAGACCATAGCATCAGGAGAGAGGAGAGACCATAGCATCAGGAGAGGAGAGCCCATAGCATCAGGAGAGGAGAATCCATAGCATCAGGAGAGGAGAGTCCATAGCATCAGGAGAGGAGAGACCATAGCATCAGGAGAGGAGAGTCCATAGCATCAGGAGAGGACAGACCATAGCATCAGGAGAGGAGAGCCCATAGCATCAGGAGAGAGGAGGGCCCATAGCATCAGGAGAGAGGAGAGACCATAGCATCAGGAGAGGAGAGCCCATAGCATCAGGAGAGGAGAATCCATAGCATCAGGAGAGGAGAGTCCATAGCATCAGGAGAGGAGAGACCATAGCATCAGGAGAGGAGAGTCCATAGCATCAGGAGAGAAGAGTCCATAGCATCAGGAGAAAAGAGTCCATAGCATCAGGAGTGTAGAGACCATAGCATCAGGAGAGGAGAGACCATAGCATCAGGAGAGGAGAGCCCATAGCATCAGGAGAGGAGAGCCCATAGCATCAGGAGAGGAGAGACCATAGCATCAGGAGAGGAGAGTCCATAGCATCAGGAGAGGAGAGTCCATAGCATCAGGAGAGGAGAGTCCATAGCATCAGGAGAGGAGAGGCCATAGCATCAGGAGAGGAGAGTCCATAGCATCAGGAGAGGAGAGACCATAGCATCAGGAGAGGAGAGTCCATACCATCAGGAGAGGAGGGCCCATAGCATCAGGAGAGGAGAGACCATAGCATCAGGAGAGGAGAATCCATAGCATCAGGTGAGGAGAGTGCATAGCATCAGGAGAGGAGAGTCCATAGCATCAGGAGAGAGGAGAGACCATAGCATCAGGAGAGGAGAGTCCATACCATCAGGAGAGGAGAGTCCATAGCATCAGGAGAGGAGAGTCCATAGCATCAGGAGAGGAGAGTCCATAGCATCAGGAGAGGAGAGACCATAGCATCAGGAGAGGAGAGCCCATAGCATCAGGAGAGGAGAGACCATAGCATCAGGAGAGGAGAGACCATAGCATCAGGAGAGGAGAGTCCATAGCATCAGGAGAGGAGAGACCATAGCATCAGGAGAGGAGAGTCCATAGCATCAGGAGAGGAGAGACCATAGCATCAGGAGAGGAGAGCCCATAGCATCAGGAGAGGAGAGACCATAGCATCAGGAGAGGAGAGTCCATAGCATCAGGAGAGGAGAGTCCATAGCATCAGGAGAGGAGAGAACATAGCATCAGGAGAGGAGAATCCATAGCATCAGGTGAGGAGAGTGCATAGCATCAGGAGAGGAGAGTCCATAGCATCAGGAGAGAGGAGAGACCATAGCATCAGGAGAGGAGAGACCATAGCATCAGGAGAGGAGAGACCATAGCATCAGGAGAGGAGAGTCCATAGCATCAGGAGAGGAGAGACCATAGCATCAGGAGAGGAGAGCCCATAGCATCAGGAGAGGAGAGACCATAGCATCAGGAGAGTAGAGTCCATAGCATCAGGAGAGGAGAGTACATAACATCAGGAGAGGAGAGACCATAGCATCAGGAGAGGAGAGTCCATACCATCAGGAGAGGAGGGCCCATAGCATCAGGAGAGGAGAGACCATAGCATCAGGAGAGGAGAATCCATAGCATCAGGTGAGGAGAGTGCATAGCATCAGGAGAGGAGAGTCCATAGCATCAGGAGAGAGGAGAGACCATAGCATCAGGAGAGGAGAGTCCATAGCATCAGGAGAGGAGAGTCCATAGCATCAGGAGAGGAGAGTCCATAGCATCAGGAGAGGAGAGTCCATAGCATCAGGAGAGGAGAGACCATAGCATCAGGAGAGGAGAGCCCATAGCATCAGGAGAGGAGAGTCCATAGCATCAGGAGAGGAGAGCCCATACCATCAGGAGAGGAGAGACCATAGCATCAGGAGAGGAGAGTCCATAGCATCAGGAGAGGAGAGACCATAGCATCAGGAGAGGAGAGACCATAGCATCAGGAGAGGAGAGTACATAACATCAGGAGAGGAGAGACCATAGCATCAGGAGAGGAGAGTCCATAGCATCAGGAGAGGAGAGACCATAGCATCAGGAGAGGAGAGCCCATAGCATCAGGAGAGGAGAGTCCATAGCATCAGGAGAGGAGAGACCATAGCATCAGGAGAGGAGAGTACATAGCACCAGGAGAGGAGAGACCATAGCATCAGGAGAGGAGAGACCATAGCATCAGGAGAGGAGAGTCCATACCATCAGGAGAGGAGAGACCATAGCATCAGGAGAGGAGAGTCCATACCATCAGGAGAGGAGAGTCCATAGCATCAGGAGAGGAGAGACCATAGCATCAGGAGAGGAGAGTCCATAGCATCAGGAGAGAAGAGTCCATAGCATCAGGAGAGGAGGGTCCATAGCATCAGGAGAGGAGAGACCATAGCATCAGGAGGGGAGGGTCGATAGCATTAGGAGAGGAGAGTCCATAGCATTAGGAGAGGAGAGTCCATAGCATCAGGAGAGGAGAGACCATAGCATCAGGAGAGGAGAGTCCATAGAATCAGGAGAGGAGAGGCCATAGCATCAGGAGAGGAGAGTCCATAGCATCAGGAGAGGAGAGTCCATAGCATCAGGAGAGGAGAGACCATAGCATCAGGAGAGGAGAGTCCATAGCATCAGGAGAGGAGAGATCATAGCAGCAGGAGAGGAGAGATCATAGCATCAGGAGAGGAGAGTCCATAGCATCAGGAGAGGAGAGACCATAGCATCAGGAGAGGAGAGTACATAACATCAGGATAGGAGAGACCATAGCATCAGGAGAGGAGAGACCATAGCATCAGGAGAGGAGAGTCCATACCATCAGGAGAGGAGGGCCCATAGCATCAGGAGAGGAGAGACCATAGCATCAGGAGAGGAGAATCCATAGAATCAGGTGAGGAGAATGCATAGCATCAGGAGAGGAGAGTCCATACCATCAGGAGAGGAGAGTCCATAGCATCAGGAAAGGAGAGTCCATAGCATCAGGAGAGGAGAGTCCATACCATCAGGAGAGGAGAGTCCATAGCATCAGGAGAGGAGAGTCCATAGCATCAGGAGAGGAGAGTCCATACCATCAGGAGAGGAGAGTCCATAGCATCAGGAGAGGAGAGTCCATAGCATCAGGAGAGGAGAGTCCATACCATCAGGAAAGGAGAGTCCATACCATCAGGAGAGGAGAGTCCATAGCATCAGGAGAGGAGAGGCCATAGCATCAGGAGAGGAGAGTCCATAGCATCAGGAGAGGAGAGTCCATAGCATCAGGAGAGGGGAGACCATAGCATCAGGATAGAGGAGAGACCATAGCATCAGGAGAGGAGAGCCCATAGCATCAGGAGAGGAGAATCCATAGCATCAGGAGAGGAGAGTCCATAGCATCAGGAGAGGAGAGACCATAGCATCAGGAGAGGAGAGTCCATAGCATCAGAAGAGGAGAGACCATAGCATCAGGAGAGGAGAGTGCATAGCATCAGGAGAGAAGAGCCCATAGCATCAGGAGAGAGGAGAGACCATAGCATCAGGAGAGAGGAGAGATCATAGCATCAGGAGAGGAGAATCCATAGCATCAGGAGAGGAGAGTCCTTAGTATAAGGAGAGGAGAGTCCATAGCATCAGGAGAGGAGAGATCATAGCATCAGGAGAGGAGGGTCCATAGCATCAGGAGAGGAGAGTCCATAGCATCAGGAGAGGAGAGTCCATAGCATCAGGAGAGGAGAGTCCATAGCATCAGGAGAGGAGAGTCCATAGCATCAGGAGAGGAGAGTCCATAGCATCAGGAGAGGAGAGGCCATAGCATCAGGAGAGGAGAGGCCATAGCATCAGGAGAGGAGAGTCCATAGCATCAGGAGAGGAGAGACCATAGCATCAGGAGAGGAGAGTCCATAGCATCAGGAGAGGAGAGACCATAGCATCAGGAGAGGAGAGTCCATAGCATCAGGAGAGGAGAGACCATAGCATCAGGAGAGGAGAGTACATAACATCAGGAGAGGAGAGACCATAGCATCAGGAGAGGAGGGACCATAGCATCAGGAGAGGAGAGTCCATACCATCAGGAGAGGAGAGACCATAGCATCAGAAGAGGAGAGTCCATACCATCAGGAGAGGAGGGCCCATAGCATCAGGAGAGGAGAGACCATAGCATCAGGAGAGGAGAATCCATAGCATCAGGTGAGGAGAGTGCATAGCATCAGGAGAGGAAAGTCCATAGCATCAGGAGAGGAGAGTCCATACCATCAGGAGAGGAGAGTCCATAGCATCAGGAGAGGAGAGGCCATAGCATCAGGAAAGGAGAGTCCATAGCATCAGGAGAGGAGAGTCCATAGCATCAGGAGAGAAGAGTCCATAGCATCAGGAGAGGAGAGTCCATAGCATCAGGAGAGGGGAGACCATAGCATCAGGATAGAGGAGAGACCATAGCATCAGGAGAGGAGAGCCCTTAGCATCAGGAGAGGAGAATCCATAGCATCAGGAGAGGAGAGTCCATAGCATCAGGAGAGGAGAGACCATAGCATCAGGAGAGGAGAGTCCATAGCATCAGAAGAGGAGAGACCATAGCATCAGGAGAGGAGAGTGCATAGCATCAGGAGAGGAGAGTCCATAGCATCAGGAGAGAGGAGAGACCATAGCATCAGGAGAGGAGAGCCCATAGCATCAGGAGAGAAGAGCCCATAGCATCAGGAGAGAGGAGAGACCATAGCATCAGGAGAGAGGAGAGATCATAGCATCAGGAGAGGAGAATCCATAGCATCAGGAGAGGAGAGTCCTTAGTATAAGGAGAGGAGAGTCCATAGCATCAGGAGAGGAGAGATCATAGCATCAGGAGAGGAGGGTCCATAGCATCAGGAGAGGAGAGTCCATAGCATCAGGAGAGGAGAGTCCATAGCATCAGGAGAGGAGAGTCCATAGCATCAGGAGAGGAGAGTCCATAGCATCAGGAGAGGAGAGTCCATAGCATCAGGAGAGGAGAGGCCATAGCATCAGGAGAGGAGAGGCCATAGCATCAGGAGAGGAGAGTCCATAGCATCAGGAGAGGAGAGACCATAGCATCAGGAGAGGAGAGTCCATAGCATCAGGAGAGGAGAGACCATAGCATCAGGAGAGGAGAGTCCATAGCATCAGGAGAGGAGAGACCATAGCATCAGGAGAGGAGAGTACATAACATCAGGAGAGGAGAGACCATAGCATCAGGAGAGGAGGGACCATAGCATCAGGAGAGGAGAGTCCATACCATCAGGAGAGGAGAGACCATAGCATCAGAAGAGGAGAGTCCATACCATCAGGAGAGGAGGGCCCATAGCATCAGGAGAGGAGAGACCATAGCATCAGGAGAGGAGAATCCATAGCATCAGGTGAGGAGAGTGCATAGCATCAGGAGAGGAAAGTCCATAGCATCAGGAGAGGAGAGTCCATACCATCAGGAGAGGAGAGTCCATAGCATCAGGAGAGGAGAGGCCATAGCATCAGGAAAGGAGAGTCCATAGCATCAGGAGAGGAGAGTCCATAGCATCAGGAGAGAAGAGTCCATAGCATCAGGAGAGGGGAGACCATAGCATCAGGAGAGAGGAGAGACCATAGCATCAGGAGAGGAGAGCCCATAGCATCAGGAGAGGAGAATCCATAGCATCAGGAGAGGAGAGTCCATAGCATCAGGAGAGGAGAGACCATAGCATCAGGAGAGGAGAGTCCATAGCATCAGGAGAGGAGAGACCATAGCATCAGGATAGGAGAGTGCATAGCATCAGGAGAGGAGAGTCCATAGCATCAGGAGAGAGGAGAGACCATAGCATCAGGAGAGGAGAGCCCATAGCATCAGGAGAGAAGAGCCCATAGCATCAGGAGAGAGGAGAGACCATAGCATCAGGAGAGAGGAGAGACCATAGCATCAGGAGAGGAGAATCCATAGCACCAGGAGAGGAGAGTCCATAGCATCAGGAGAGGAGAGTCCATAGCATCAGGAGAGGAGAGTACATAACATCAGGAGAGAAGAGACCATAGCATCAGGAGAGGAGAGTCCATACCATCAGGAGAGGAGAGACCATAGCATCAGGAGAGGAGAGTGCATAGCATCAGGAGAGGAGAGTGCATAGCATCAGGAGAGGAGAGTGCATAGCATCAGGAGAGGAGAGTCCATAGCATCAGGAGAGGAGAGTCCATAGCATCAGGAGAGGAGAGTCCATAGCATCAGGAGAGTTGAGAGACCATAGCATAAGGAGAGGAGAGCCCATAGCATCAGGAGAGAGGAGAGACCATAGCATTAGGAGAGGAGAGCCCATAGCATCAGGAGAGGAGAGTCCATAGCATCAGGAGAGGAGAGACCATAGCATCAGGAGAGGAGAGTGCATAGCATCAGGAGAGGAGAGTCCATAGCATCAGGAGAGAGGAGAGACCATAGCATCAGGAGAGGAGAGCCCATAGCATCAGGAGAGGAGAGTCCATAGCATCAGGAGAGGAGAGTCCATAGCATCAGGAGAGGAGAGACCATAGCATCAGGAGAGGAGAGTGCATAGCATCAGGAGAGGAGAGTCCATAGCATCAGGAGAGGAGAGTCCATAGCATCAGGAGAGGAGAGACCATAGCATCAGGAGAGGAGAGTCCATAGCATCAGGAGAGGAGAGACCATAGCATCAGGAGAGGAGAGTGCATAGCATCAGGAGAGGAGAGTCCATAGCATCAGGAGAGGAGAGTCCATAGCATCAGGAGAGTTGAGAGACCATAGCATAAGGAGAGGAGAGCCCATAGCATCAGGAGAGAGGAGAGACCATAGCATCAGGAGAGGAGAGCCCATAGCACCAGGAGAGGAGAATCCATAGCATCAGGAGAGGAGAGTCCATAGCATCAGGAGAGGAGAGACCATAGCATCAGGAGAGGAGAGTCCATAGCATCAGGAGAGAAGAGTCCATAGCATCAGGAGAGAAGAGACCATAGCATCAGGAGAGGAGAGACCATAGCATCAGGAGAGGAGAGTCCATAGCATCAGGAGAGAAGAGTACATAGCATCAGGAGAGAAGAGTCCATAGCATCAGGAGAGGGGAGACCATAGCATCAGGAGAGAGGAGAGACCATAGCATCAGGAGAGGGGAGACCATAGCATCAGGAGAGAGGAGAGACCATAGCATCAGGAGAGGAGAGCCCATAGCATCAGGAGAGGAGAATCCATAGCATCAGGAGAGGAGAGTCCATAGCATCAGGAGAGGAGAGACCATAGCATCAGGAGAGGAGAGTCCATAGCATCAGGAGAGGAGAGTCCATAGCATCAGGAGAGAGGAGAGACCATAGCATCAGGAGAGGAGAGCCCATAGCATCAGGAGAGGAGAGTCCATAGCATCAGGAGAGGAGAGACCATAGCATCAGGAGAGAGGAGAGCCCATAGCATCAGGAGAGGAGAGACCATAGCATCAGGAGAGGAGAGTCCATAGCATCAGGAGAGAAGAGTCCATAGCATCAGGAGAGAAGAGACCATAGCATCAGGAGAGGAGAGACCATAGCATCAGGAGAGGAGAGTCCATAGCATCAGGAGAGAAGAGTACATAGCATCAGGAGAGAAGAGTCCATAGCATCAGGAGAGGGGAGACCATAGCATCAGGAGAGAGGAGAGACCATAGCATCAGGAGAGGAGAGCCCATAGCATCAGGAGAGGAGAATCCATAGCATCAGGAGAGGAGTCCATAGCATCAGGAGAGGAGAGACCATAGCATCAGGAGAGGAGAGTCCATAGCATCAGGAGAGGAGAGACCATAGCATCAGGAGAGGAGAGTGCATAGCATCAGGAGAGGAGAGTCCATAGCATCAGGAGAGAGGAGAGACCATAGCATCAGGAGAGGAGAGCCCATAGCATCAGGAGAGGAGAGTCCATAGCATCAGGAGAGGAGAGACCATAGCATCAGGAGAGAGGAGAGCCCATAGCATCAGGAGAGAGGAGAGCCCATAGCATCAGGAGAGGAGAGTCTATAGCATCAGGAGAGGAGAGACCATAGCATCAGGAGAGGAGAGTCCATAGCATCAGGAGAGGAGAGACCACGACAATGACACCTACGGCTTTACCACCTTCCTGGATCTTGATCCAGAAGATATTTGTTTTTTAGTTGAACTTTGTTATGGTAATGTTTATCGTTTGTTTTTTGGTTGGCACTTGTACTAACTATTTCAGATATTTGTCTCATAAAATGATTGCATACTTTGAGCCTTATACACCTACCTTTGATAATGAATAAGATCCTATCCCATAATACGAGATGATTAAATCCCCCTCAAAAAAGAGCTAAGGCACTTCTAAATTATTTAAAATATGATCCAGATAGTCTAGCGATTCAGGAGACCCATTTTGCGGTAAAATCCCACCCCAAATTTTTTCACAAAAAATACAGTAGATTCTTTTCCACCTGTGCACAGAAAAAACATAGAGGAACTACAAAAATTCTCTTCCACTTCAGGACATCCAGTGGATTAGAGATAATGAAGGTAGATATGTCATTTTAACAGGGATGATGAATGATAATATAATTTGCATAGTAAACTCATATCTCCCACCTGAAGGCCATTCCAAATCTTTCATCCTATTATTGGATTATTAGAAGGTATAGTATATAGCCACTTAATCTGGTGTGGAGATTTTAATTTAACATTAAATCCCAATCTAGATAAAACATCAAATACCAGTGCTAGAGATGGCCCGAACGGTTTGCCGACGAATGGTTCCAGGCGAACTTCCGGTGGTTAATGTAAGGCAAACTTTTCCGGAAGTTCGGTTTGCCCCCCCATAGTGCACAATTAGGGTCAACTTTGACTCTATACTGGGTCTCCTACCTATGCCTAGCTAACTACTGGGGCACCTACCTATGCCTACCTACCTATACTGGAACTCCTACCTATGCCTACCTACATACAAGAAGATAATAAGGTCGTTGCTTTATTGTAGACAGACCAAATTTGATCAGCTGGACAGTCACTGTTGTTCTGTCATTGAGCTACCACAGCCCGGCGACCATATGGGCTTGAAAACCGCCACGGCCTACACAAAGGAAACTAGAAAGAATAGAGACTGCAAATCAAGCACCTCCTTCTTTGTATTTTTGAAAAAACTATTAGGGATATAAAAGTAGAGATTGATTATCTTTTATCATGTCAGACCGAAAAAATGTTGAGGTGGACTAGGGCTAAGTTCTACAAACCCATTAAATAAGCCAGATAGCATGTTGGCAAATCAACTTAAAAATTCACAGAGAATTAATCATATCTATAAAATCCTGACAGCAAATGGGACCTATCTATTAGACCCACAAAGTATATATAAAACTTTCCATGGTTTCTATTCTAAACTTTACTCTCAGCCTAATACTCCAAATAAAGATAAATTAAATATATTTCTAAATAAAGCCAACCTCCCCAAAATAAATCAACCTCAGAATGACCTCCTAAATTTGCCCATAATAGAAGATGAGATCAAACAATCTATTGCTAGACTGAAACCAAGGAAGGCTCTTTGCCCATACAGCCTCTCTGCAATTTATTATAAAAAGTTCTGCAATATATTATCCAGATTTTGTAGAAGCCCAAATCACGGTTATCCCAAAAGCTGATAAAGACCCATCACAGGCAAATAACTAGAGACCAATTGCCTACTTAACCTCCTTGGCGGTTAATTTTTTTTTTTCCTAATTTAAAAAAATCCTTTTTTTTTAATTTTTTTTTTTTGTTTCATGTAAAGCTACCAGAGTGGTAGCTACATGAAACACCACTAGAGGGCGCATGTGGCCCTCTAGTCCGATCGTCACCGGCATCTATAGCAAACAGGGGAACGCGTATATAACGCGTTCCCCTGTTTGGCTTCTCCTGTCGCCATGGCGACGATCGGGATGACGTCATGGACGTCAGCCGACGTCCTGACGTCAGGCACACCCGATCCAGCCCATAGCGCTGCCCGGAACTCATTGATCCGGGCAGCGCAGGGCTCTGGCGGGGGGGGGCCCTCTTCAGCCGCTGCGTGCGGCCGATCGCCGCAGAGCGGCGGCGATCAAGCTGTGCGCGCGGCTAGCAAAGTGCTGGCTGCACGCACAGCAATTTACAGCGCACAAATCGCCCCACCAGGGGCTGAGATCTCCCCCTGCGCGGCATAGCCCGAGCTCAGCTCGGGCTTACCGCCAGGGAGGTTAATATAGAACTGAAAATGTTTGCAGATATCTTGGCCAATAGATTGAATAAAATTCTACCAAGTATGATACATAAGGATCAGGTTGGGTTTTTTACTAATAGACAAGCGGGTGATAATATAAGGAAAGTCCTGAATATGATTGATTGTATAGGATGGGATTACCTGTTTGGTGTCTTAGAACATAGAGGACTGAGTGGCAGTTTTATTAAGGCACTTAAAGCTATTTACTTACTGTATTCCTGGGGCCTCTTTAAAAAATACCTTCTCTCCCCAGGAAAGGTTTAAAGAGAACCTGAGGTGGGTTTGAAGAATATTATCTGCATACAGAGGCTGGATCTGCCTATACAGCCCAGCCTCTGTTGCTATCCCAAACCCCCCTAAGGTCCCCCTGCACTCTGCAATCCCTCATAAATCACAGCCACACTGCTGACAAACAGCTTGTCAGAGCTGGCTGTGTTTATCTCTATAGTGTCAGTCTGCTGCTCTCCCCGCCTCCTGCAGAACTCCAGTCCCCGCCTGCATCCCTTCCCTCCCTGCTGATTGGAGGGAAGGGACGTGGGCAGGGACCGGAGCTATGCAGGAGGCGGGGGAGCAGCTGAGACTGACACTACAGAAGTAAACACAGCCTCACAGCATGGCTGTGATTTATGAGGGATTGCAGAGTGCAGGGGGACCTTAGGGGGGCTTGGGATAGCAACAGAGGCTGGGCTGTATAGGCAGATCCAGCCTCTGTATGCAGATAACATTCTTTAAACACACCTCGGGTTCTCTTTAATATCTGTAGAGGAACAAGACAAGGCTGTCCCCTCGCGCCGCTATTTTTACCCTAATATAGCCCCTTGCAGAAAATATAAGAAAATCCAGAGACATATGTGGCAAAACCGATGAAGTAACCGAATTCAAAACAAATGTATTTGCTGATGATCTTTTACTTACAATTAATATGTATTTATACTTCTCTCAAATGTATTAAATCTTCTAAAGAACTTCAAGGAAATCTCAGGTCTTTCAGTTTTTGGGAGAAATCTGAATCTATTTTTTATAATATATCAGCTACTACCCAGACACACTTATCGGACTAGTTTAAATTTAAAATACAACCCCATTTTACCAAATACCTAGGTATTAACACCACTAATAGAAACTCCTTATACAAACACAATTTACCCCCCCCCCCCCCCATTTCAAAAGATAAAGGGAAACCTGAATCATTGAACAGACATGGACATTTCTTCGACGGGTAGGATTAACACATTTAAGATTATGTCATTACCTCAATTATTATATTTATTTAGATCACTTCCTATTCCAATAGTTAATCAATATCTGAATGCTATCCAAAAGCTTTTGAGTATATTTATATGGAATAAGAAAAAACCTGGGATTGATGCTACAACTATGCTCTATTCTAGACAACAAGGCGGTCTTTCTGTACAAGACTTAAAGAGAACCCGAGGTGTGTTTAAAGAATGTTATCTGCATACAGAGGCTGGATCTGCCTATACAGCCCAGCCTCTGTTGCTATCCCAAACCCCACTAAGGTCCCCCTGCACTCTGCAATCCCTCATAAATCACAGCCGCGCTGTGAGGCTGTGTTTACATCTGTAGTGTCAGTCTCAGCTGCTCCCCCGCCTCCTGCATAGCTCCGGTCCCTGCCCCGTCCCTTCTCTCCAATCAGCAGGGAGGGAAGGGATGCAGGCGGGGACAGGAGTTCTGCAGGAGGCGGGGAGAGCAGCAGACTGACACTATAGAGATAAACACAGCCAGCTCTGACAAGCTGTTTGTCAGCAGCGTGGCTGTGATTTATGAGGGATTGCAGAGTGCAGGGGGACCTTAGGGGGGTTTGGGATAGCAACAGAGGCTGGGCTGTATAGGCAGATCCAGCCGCTGTATGCAGATAATATTCTTCAAACCCACCTCGGGTTCTCTTTAAACACATATTGCAAGCCAATTGGCACAAATCCCACTCCTAGAGGCAGGTAATCACTCCACCCCTATCGGTCTCACTCGAATCCTCACTAATGAAACCCCTAGCATGGCAAGGGTTACTATACTATATATATTGCTACATACATAGAAGAAGATTAGTGGGTACAAATCAAAAAATAATTTTTCAAAAAGACCATGTCGTTTTTGAGAAAATCGATTTTTAAAATGCACAGAAAAATGGTGTTTAAACTAATTTTTTTGAGTTTAAAAAACATTTTTCTTTGCATATTTAAAATTGATTTTTCCAAAAACTTCAAGGTCTTTTTAATTTATTTATTTTTTGACTTGTACCCACTATTCTTCTTAACACATGTAACAATTTTGGTAGAAATATGTGGGCTTGACTATTCACCGCCAAAGTCAGCACGAAATGACGCATAAATGGCACATAAAGTAAGGCGTAATTAGGAATGATCATACAAAATCAACTATGCATTTTCCTGCATCAACCTTTGAAGAAGGGGGTTTTATCTCTACTATATTCTATTTTAAACAGACCCAAGGATAATTACAATTTACAAACATCGATTTTTTTCTTAAAATGGGAAAATGATTTGAGATCTGTACTAACGATTGGGGAACGGTATGAGTCATGCGATACTCTCTCCAAAAACAGTTTGTACTACGCAATTATTACTACTTCTCTAAAAACACTTCATAGAACCTATCCAACTCCTGCATGCTATTATGGGTGATATTCTGATTCTTGCTCTAAAAGGTTGTGGGGGTGTGTAGGGGGTGGGGGGGGGGGGGGCATATCATACATATCTAGTGGCTCTGTCCAGTAGTTGCATGGTTCTATGGTTCTGGAGTTAAATTAATTAATTAATTTATTTATTGTATTTATAAAGCGCCAACATATTACGCTGTGCTGGACATTAGTTAAGGTTACAGACAATATTTAGGGGTGACATACAGCAATATGACAATACAGGAATACAAGAAAACCAGATTACACAGCACAGTATGAGTACAAGGTAATGCTTAGTCACTGGATGGAGCATGGAGATCACAAAGCACAGTATGAGTACAAGGTAATGCTTAGTCACTGGAGGGGAGCATGGAGATCACGCAGCACAGTATGAGTACAAGGTAATGCTTAGTCACTGGATGGAGCATGGAGATCACACAGCACAGTATGAGTACAAGGTAATGCTTAGTCACTGGATGGAGCATGGAGATTACACAGCACAGTATGAGTACAAGGTAATGCTTAGTCACTGGAGGGGAGCATGGAGATCACACAGCACAGTATGAGTACAAGGTAATGCTTAGTCGCTGGATGGGAGCATGGAGATCACACAGCACAGTATGAGTACCAGGTAATGCTTAGTCACTGGATGGAGCGTGGAGATCACACAGCACAGTATGAGTATAAGGCAATGCTTAGTCACTGGATGGAGCATGGAGATCACACAGCACAGTATGAGTACAAGGTAATGCTTAGTCACTGGAGGGGAGCATGGAGATCACACAGCACAGTATGAGTACAAGGTAATGCTTAGTCACTGGATGGAGCATGGAGATCACACAGCACAGTATGAGTACAAGGTAATGCTTAGCCACTGGAGGGGAGCATGGAGATCACACAGCACAGTATGAGTACAAGGTAATGCTTAGTGTAACGATTGTGGAACTTTCTCCGTGATCAGCGCACAACACGTGCGCTGATACGGCGGAAATCCTCCACAAGCGTATATTTGCAGGCACCCAGCAAAAGGTGCTACGCACCCGTAGAGGGAAAATTCCTGTCGGCAGATGGCGCTGGGGAGTGCAGAGGAACCAATCCTCTGTACCTCCACAAATGCCAGACAGGAATTTGTACGAAGCGCAGAACGCAATCGCAAGAGAGGCGATTGCGAATGAGAACGAGCAAAGGGACAGATTGTATGTGTGTGCGCCAATCTAGTCGCCACCCCGCACACACAACAGCAGATATGAAATAGGAACGCGATCGCGAGAGGTGTGATCGCCAGACGTGACACAAGGCAGATCAGAACAGAATACGAGGTTAGCAAAGGCACAGCAAATAATACAAAAAGAATAACAAGGAAAATAACAAACGCTAGCTAACCGCGGACACCGCACTCATTCGCAATAGTGCACGCGGTTATGCGCGGTCTCCACGTGATAAGCACAATAGAGACAAGCACGCCTAACTAACCATTGACAGACAAACATGAAACAAAGGATGCGTACGCTTGCTTAACGGTTACCTCACCAAGCCTCCAGCAAGCGTAGCAGACAAGACAGACACACGAAAACAGGGACAAGCGAGCGATAGGATCCCCAGCGCTAGCGAAAAGTGGCTAGCGCGATCCCAGGAGACAGAACAGAAGGATCCCCAGCGCTAGCGAAAAGTGGCTAGCGCGATCCCAGGAAACAGAACAGAAGGATCCTCAGCGCTAGCGAAAAGTAACTAGCGCGATCCCAGGAGACAGAGTTGCAGAACAGAAGGATACTTAGCGCTAGCAAAAAGTAGCTAGCGCGATCCCAGGAGACAGAACAGAAGAGATAGCTGGTAGCAACCGCTGCACCAGCTATACTCCAAGAACAGAGATCAGAACCATTTTCTCTCGACCACCGTTGGGACAGGACAATGGCAACAGAACATACAAACAGATAATACAATCCTAACTGCACTAGGGAAAACCTGCCTAGCGCAGATTCAGGAATTACTCTAAGCTGAACTTCAAACAAAGAGCATGGCTGACACTCCCGGCAGGAGTGTTACACAGGACAAAATCCTTATGACCAGCCAAGCATTGTGGGAAAGACATAGTACTTATAGTACACGCCTCCAATGAATGTGGCCAGGCAATTTGCATGACAACGTATGCAAATTCCTCTGCAAGCACAAGCTGCAAAACTGACAGAAGCTCTTCTTTCCAGAGTCCTGCAGCATGCAAACCTACACAATGGTCAAAAGGCTGCCTGCCTGCACAGGCAGCTGAGCAAATCATCACAGTACCCCCCCCCCCCTCCAGGGTCGAATTCCAGACGACCCTCAAAACTGCTATTAGCAACAGACTCAAACTGAAGACTCATGAAGGTCGGGGCAGCCCGACAAGGTCCAATTCCAGAGTCAGTCCACCCGAAACCGACCTCATCGGAAACAGAAGCCACCGAAACATGCCCATCAGTACTACCAGTCTCAGTATAACACCCATCAGCACTGTGAACACCAGAGAAGAAGCCATCGACACCCTCCAGACAATACCCACCACCTTCCAGGGAGCGTCCGAAAATACCAAACCTGCCACAATACCTGTTCGAAGTGTCCCTTACAACACAAAAGCCACCGTTGATCTTATCCAGGGTACCAAGCAAAATTTCTCCCAGAACCTTTTGAAGCTCCACAGAGATCCCAAGAGGGCAGAACAATCACCAGGCTCACATGGAGAATTACCAAGAACCCCCATGGAACCAATGACAATTCCGAATTCAGAATTACGAGGACACCCATCAAGATCAAGACTTTCAGGGACCACTTCTGGGCATGCAAGCAGGCAGGCCATATCAGAGCATGTCTCCACCGAGGAAGCATCTGAGTACGCTGGTAACCGAGGCACACTTGGGCTTTCTGGGTCACAGAGCACACTGGGGTACACCAGCACAGGAGAAACCTCAGGACATGTCGGGGAACTGCCAACCTCAGAGTCCGGCACGACAAGACCAAAACCAGTACCGGACAGAGAATCATCATGAGTGGAGGTCACAGGCACTGGACTTTCAAAAGAAGACTCGGATACAAATTGAGAAATTTCTGTGATAATAATATCATCATTGACTACATATGAGTGAAGCTCCATCAGAGCTGAAAAGGTAGCCGGCAAGGCAGCAATGCCTACGGAAGAGGGTAACACCTCAGAAGGACTTGGGGGGCAGGAGACATCTCCTACAAGTTCTGCACCCTTTGGGAGGAACTCGGAAACCTCCAGAACATCAAACAAGACCTCATTAACATCATTTTTCAAGTTTTCTAAGAAGGATTCTGTACTATCCATGTTACAGGGCAAAACTGGAACTTTATTTTGAGAACAGGGCAGATGTCCCAGGGAAGGTTCCACCATAAACTGAGACTGAATTTCATCATCATGAGTGGAACGTACAGGAATATTCACTGGACCACACACTGACTCCCTAACTTTAATCTCGCTGCATCCAGAATTCTGCGTAACAGTCAACCTAGCTTGCAACTCCAAAACTGCAGAAAGACAGGTAAAAATAGCAGCAATACCTAGACGAGCCTCTAGGGGCAGGGCAGGAGATATTGTACAAGGCAATATTGACTCATCCAGAGTACAGGGTGGAGAGTCAGAACTTTCTTCAAAGCAAGAAAGGGACTCCCAAATGTCAGTGTGATTGGACATCGTTTTGTTATTCATGGTACAGGGCAGGCTTAGAGAAAGCGTCTCTGAATAAGGCAAAGAAGGTTCAGCATCAGATTCGCAAAACCGAAGCGCTGTCTCACTCTTAGATTCGGCTAACAATGTCGAATCCGAGGAATCAGAACGCAAAACCTGCGAATCAAAATTCACTTTAGGTTGTGAAACTGATGCTTCCATAGCGCAAACCTCCGCGATCTGCGGAGCAGACTGCAAGGCATCTAGGACCGATACACTGGAGCAACTGTCTCCAGGCAACGGGCCCTTACAGGTGAGAACAGGGTGAGACAGGGAATCATTTGCATGAGAAATAGCGACATCAACAGGATAAACTCTATTAGGCATATTAATTTTACTTTTGACGCTGCACAGTCGAGAAACTTTCCCCATAGCAGGGTCACAGATGGAAGATCTCAAAGATCTCAAAGATCTGTTTCTAAATGACAAAGGATCCCACACATCCTTGAGGAAACCGGCAGACTCATGCCGATCACAATCTGCAGGAACATCTGAGAAACAGGCATCAGATCGCACAGATTCAAACTGCACACTGTCAGGAGAGAATCCTTCAGGATTCGCACAGGAATCAACCACAGCGGCATACTCATTCATTTCAGATTGCACAAAGTCAAGACTCTCATGCTTTACCCCAGAAAGGCAGGAACAATCATCCGACAACGATGTCTCTTTATTGGAATCAATTGGTTGGTGTGTGTGCAACTCATCCAAAATCGTTTGCCATACATAGATCACCAGATCCACATCATCCTTGTCACATTCATCGGAATCAATCAGAAGGTACATAGAATCGAGACAAGCATTCAAGACATCTTCGCTTTTTGCGATGTAAAAATCGCAAAAGGCTTTCCACTCAAAATCAAATTCCTCCAGCAAGGCCCCAACATCCCAGGAAGCAAATGGGGGTTCAAACAAGCCAGTATCTAGATAATCTCCATATGGGTGGAGTTCAGGAACAAGAACAGATTTTTTAACTGCTTTAATATAGTGTGCGATCCTACCTACAGCAGGATCCACATAAGCTTTGGATTGGGGCAAAAAACCTGGAGATTGAGCAACATCATCATACACATCATTAGGGAGTGTTTTATTCAGATGCTTGCGCTTTTTAGTTTTTCCTTTTTTTGCAACTTTGCATGTCTGCTGTTTAAAACCTGAAGTGGCAACAGACACATTGAACTGATTGTCATACTGAAAGGTTTTGCATGGAAGGGAAAGATCAGCTGACCTATCAGCAGCTACACACTCAATCAGAGCAGGTGGCAAGCCAGGCAGTTTAAACCAGTGAGAGAATATCACTGCAAGAAACTGATACAGATTATCATTCCAGGAATTGATTTTTAACAGATCATATGCCCAGGTGAACAAATCGTCTTTTAAGAGCACATAGGCAAAAAGAAGAGCCGACGTGGACGGATCAGAAATCTGAAAGGTGGGATTCAGACAAAACCTCACACATTCAGAAAGAAATTCTGCCTTGGTCTCTGAATTTAGCCTTTTAAAGCTCTTAAAGACACAGGACCCAAACTCGACAAAATCGTACAAATCAGAAATTCCGTCTACACTGGGGTTTTGGGTTGGGCTGGTCATACTGTAACGATTGTGGAACTTTCTCCGTGATCAGCGCACAACACGTGCGCTGACACGGCGGAAATCCTCCACAAGCGTGTAATTGCAGGCACCCAGCAAAAGGTGCTACGCACCTGTAGAGGGAAATTCCTGTCGGCAGATGGTGCTGGGGAGTGCAGAGGAACCAATCCTCTGTACCTCCACAAATGCCAGACAGGAATTTGTACGAAGCGCAGAACGCAATTGCAAAAGAGGCGATTGCGAATGAGAACGAGCAAAGGGACAGATTGTATGTGTGTGCGCCAATCTAGTCGCCACCCCGCGACCGCGCACACACAACAGCAGATATGAAATAGGAACGCGATCACGAGAGGTGCGATCGCCAGACGTGACACAAGGCAGATCAGAACAGAATACGAGGTTAGCAAAGGCACAGCAAATAATACAATGAGAATAACAAGGAAAATAACAAACGCTAGCTAACCGCGGACACCGCACTCATTCGCAACAGTGCACGCGGTTATGCGCGGTCTCCACGTGATAAGCACAATAGAGACAAGCACGCCTAACTAACCATTGACAGACAGATCCCCAGCGCTAGCGAAAAGTGGCTAGCGCGATCCCAGGAGACAGAACAGAAGGATCCTCAGCGCTAGCGAAAAGTGGCTAGCGCGATCCCAGGAGACAGAGTTGCAGAACAGAAGGATCCCCAGCGCTAGCAAAAAGTAGCTAGCGCGATCCCAGGAGACAGAACAGAAGAGATAGCTGGTAGCAACCGCTGCACCAGCTATACTCCAAGAACAGAGATAAGAACCATTTCCTCTCGACCACCGTTGGGACAGGACAATGGCAACAGAACATACAAACAGATAATACAATCCTAACTGCACTAGGGAAAACCTGCCTAGCGCAGATTCAGGAATTACTCTAAGCTGAACTTCAAACAAAGAGCATGGCTGACACTCCCGGCAGGAGTGTTACACAGGACAAAATCCTTATGACCAGCCAAGCATTTTGGGAAAGACATAGTACTTATAGTACACGCCTCCAATGAATGTGGCCAGGCAATTTGCATGACAACGTATGCAAATTCCTCTGCAAGCACAAGCTGCAAAACTGACAGAAGCTCTTCTTTCCAGAGTCCTGCAGCATGCAAACCTACACAATGGTCAAAAGGCTGCCTGCCTGCACAGGCAGCTGAGCAAATCATCACACTTAGTCAGTCACTGGAGGGGAGCATGGAGATTACACAGCACAGTATGAGTACAAAGTAATGCTTAGTCACTGGATGGAGCATGGAGATCACACAGCACAGTATTATTATTATTATTATTATTTAGTATTTATATAGCGCCGACATATTACGCAGCGCTGTACAGTGTATATATATATATATATATATATATTGTCTTGTCACTAACTGTCCCTCAAAGGAGCTCACAATCTAATCCCTACCATTGCCATATGTCTATATTATGTAGTGTAAGTATTGTAGTCTAGGGCCAATTTTTTAGGGGGAGCCAATTAACTTATCCGTATGTTTTTGGAATGTGGGAGGAAACCGGAGTGCTCAGAGGAAACCCACGCAGACACGGAGAGAACATACAAACTCTTTGCAGATAGTGCCCTGGCTGGGATTCGTACCAGGGACCCAGCGCTGCAAGGCGAGAGAGCTAACCACTACGCCACCGTGCTGCCCAGTATGAGTACAAGGTAATGCTTAGTCACTGGATGGGGCATGGAGATCACACAGCACAGTATGAGTACAAGGTAATGCTTAGTCACTGGATGGAGCATGGAGATCACACAGCACAGTATGAGTACAAGGTAATGCTTAGTCACTGGATGGGGCATGGAGATCACACAGCGCAGTATGAGTACAAGGTAATGCTTAGTCACTGGATGGAGCATGGAGATCACACAGCACAGTATGAGTACAAGGTAATGCTTAGTCAGTCACTGGATGGAGCATGGGGATCACACAGCACAGTATGAGTACAAGGTAATGCTTAGTCACTGGATGGAGCATGGAGATCACACAGCACAGTATGAGTACAAGGTAATGCTTAGTCAGTCACTGGAGGGGAGCATGGAGATTAAGCAAGTCAGGTTCACTCAGATCCATAGGATGGGCGTATGGTAATGCAAGTGTGTGATCAGATAGGAGATATAAGCAGGAGAACCCTGCCCGAAGGCTTACAATCTAGAGGGAGAGGTGCGGACACGAAAGGTAGGGGACCAGCAGAGGTGTATCTAGAGGGGTGCAGGCATGGCCTGTGCCATGGGCGCCACAGCACCATGGAAGCCCATGGCTGCCCTTTCCTCCCACATGCTCCACCACCATACTGAGAAATGCAGCTCGTTACTTATGCTGGGGGAGCTAACTCTAGCAACCTATACTGGGGGGAGGGGGTTACTTATACAGGGGGGAAAGCACTCATCTAATTACTTATGCTGGGAGGGCAACCTAAACTGGTTGACTACCTATACAGGAAGGGCTACTTCTCGCTATCTATCCTAGGGGGCGACCTCTGGCTACCTGGCTACTTATATAGGGTGGCTAACTCTGTTGACCTACACTGGGGGCTACCTCTGATTACCAATACTGGGGGACTAATTCTCACTACGTATATGGGGGGGCACATATGGATATCAATACTGGAGGGACACCTTCAGTATGCATACGGGGCACAATTGCATATGGGGCGCAAATGGATATGAGGCACAGTTTCAGTGTTTGCCATAGGCGCTATATTACTCAGATACGCCCCTGGGGACCAGAGTTCAGCTGTGGGATTATTAATGAAAAGATTAGTACATTTTTAGGCATGTATTTCCCGAAAGATCCACTTATTCTATTGTTAGGTAAGGCTCGGTCCACACTAGGTACGGTTGCATAACGCAATCCGTGGTCCAGATACGTTTTTCAAAAACCGGAACGCAAATGGATCCGTGTTACCCTATTGAAGCATATGTTTCCAGTTCATTTGCACTGCAAAAAATGTGCCACCGGGCCCTGACTGGGGTTTGGGGGGGTGGCAAGCTGGACGTCATCTTTTGCAGACCCCCCCACCCATAGGTTGTCCCCAGGTAGCTTGGAGGGGGTAGCAGCCAGGAAGAGGGGCACAGTGGCAGGGAGGGCATGGGTCCTCCGCCCCCGCTCCCCCTCCAGCTATTTGTGAATGCAGCAAGCGGGAAAGCGATTACCTTCCTTGCGTTCCACCGATCGCCGTGTGACTCTATACTTTAGTGGGCGCCATTGCAGGAAGTCACACGTTGAGCGGAGGAAGGAAGTAGGTAATTGCTTCCCAGCTCGCTGCTTAGCTGGAGGGGAAGCGGTGTACCCCCTCCCCGCCGCTGAGCCTGCTGCCCACCTTCCTGGCTGCTACCCCCTCAAGGCTACCTAGGGGCAACCTATGGGTGGGGAGGTCTGCAAAAGATGACGTTGAGGGGAGGAGCAGGCAGTAGGCAATCCAGTTCTCCCTCTGTTTTTGTGTGCAAAGTAACCTGTGTAGAGGGAGATCCGTTTTTGTATTGCTCTTTCGTTGCTTACACGGTTATCTGGGCTCCGTGAAAATGTTGCAAATCCGGACTTTCCTTTCAGTTTTTCAAACTGGATCCCAGGGATCCATTTTTTAAAGTGTGTGAAGACAGCCGCTATGTTTAACATTGGTATCCGTGGCTCTGGTTTTGGTCTGGGCCAAAAAACAGAGCAACGGATACATTTTTTAAACAAGTGTGGACCGACCCTAAAAATACCATCTATCTCCAATGCTGACCAAAAATGAGCACAACATATTGTTATGATTGCAAAGACCATCATTGCCAGAAGATGACTATCCTCGACCCTGCCTAACAGCGAAGCCTAAAATCTCATATCCAGCATAATGAGCTCTGAAAAAAATCAATGCAATCTTAAATGACTGCATGAAATCCTTCCACAGAATCCGGTCACCATGGTTATCCAACTATATCAAGAAGATAGTGTTCCACCGACCATGTTTAGATAAGTTGGCTGTAGGTTTTTATTAGCCGTCTTAGGTTTTCTTTAAAAATGTTTGAGTGTAACATTATATATATGATATAGGGTTTGTGAAATACATTACTGAGTACAAGTACAGTGTAAATGATATACACCATCGCTTATTGTACAAAGCTTTGAATTTACTGTATATGCATATTGATGCTATTAATAACATAAATGTTGAGTATATACTGTGATATTTTATGAAAACTGATATTTAGTGTAATATGCAACCCCTTATGCTTGTACTTTTATAAGATTTGAAACATCTTTAATACAAATCCTTGAAACTAAACACCAGAGCAATTTCCACAATTCAGCTCTGCGTCCATTCATTCGCCAATAACTTTATCAGTACTTATCTCACTGAAAGGATCTATACATTGTGTGTTTTTTTTCACCACCAATTGGTGGTAATTTTTGCTAAGAATTATTTTATTCTAATTGCATTTTAATAGGAATAATAAGAAAAAAACCCGGAAATAATCATAATAAATAATTATTTCTCACTTATTGGCCATAATAGTTTTAAAATAATACATGCTACCATAATTAAAACCCACATATTGTATTTGCCTATTTCTCCCAGTTATTGCACTGTTTAAATGATGCATGGCACCAATATTTTATTTGGAAGTAAAGGTGCATTATTTCAGTTTTCTGTCCATCACTAATTACAAACCCATAATTTAAAAAAAAAACAAAAACAAAACAGTAATATACCCTTTTGTCAAATATATTAAAAAAGTTCAGTCCACATGGTAACTATTTTTTTTTCTTTTTACTTGTATATAGGTTTATATATTAAATGTATATAGGTTTAATTTTACTATTTGGAGGCAAGATGTCCTCACTCATTAGCATACTAGTACGCAAACAGGAAGTAATGCATGGGCGTGTAAGTATCGGCTTTTGTGAATGACTCGGCATCTCATTGATGCCGGCAATCATTGACACGGGGACTTAAATCAATGAATGGGAACTGTGCTCCCATTTTTTGATCTCCCTGCTAAAGTTCAGCAGCGAGAATGAGCGCGGGAGCAAGCAGGAGCGTGCGGTAGCAAGGGATGAGTAACTACGTCCCTGCGAGGTGTAGCTGGATTCTTCAGGTACACAGATACTCGTCCTGGGGGAGGGGAAGTAGTTAAACAAATGAGGTTGACTTTTAATAAATGGACATCTAGCTGGTTTGAAACTTACCACTTCTATAAGATCCTATGAAGCTGCTCTGACCGGGTGCAGCAGTGATGTATTCCAGCAGCAGGAATGAGGAGGATGAGAACAGCACAGGAAGGAGCTGGTTAGTATAGACTGTGGCCAGCAGGGCGTCGCTCTTGCTTGTTCCATCATAGATGTTAATCTTATCGCTGCAGCTGTTAGTCCGACAAACAAATTGACTGAATCTCAGGAGAATCTGCAATAATGGAAATAAGAATTAGATTAAGAAGTCAAGACATAAAGGGTGGGATAAATACATTAATGTTATTAGAAATACAGAAAATATTACAAATAAATAGTTCATTTTCTTACCATATTTTTTTCATTGCCAGGAGGGCCCAGGACAAAAAGAAATGTGACGCCCTCTTCCATTTCTATATTCTGCTAGCAGTAAACTTGTGACCTCTACAGTTCCTGACTTGTGGGGCCCTTAACCACCTGAGCGGTCTGGACGAGCTCAGCTCGTCCAACACCGCCGGAGGTCGCCGCTCAGGCCCTGCTGGGCCGATTTTCATCAAATAAAAAGCAGCACACGCAGCCGGCACTTTGCCAGCCGCGTGTGCTGCCTGATCGCCGCCGCTCTGCGGCGATCCGCCGCGAGCAGCGGCGAAAGAGGGTCCCCCCAGCCGCCTGAGCCCAGCGTAGCCGGAACAAAAAGTTCCGGCCAGCGCTAAGGGCTGGATCGGAGGCGGCTGACGTCAGGACGTCGGCTGACGTCGATGACGTCACTCCGCTCGTCGCTATGGCGACGATATAAGCGAAACAAGGAAGGCCGCTCATTGCGGCCTTCCTTGTTTATTCTGGGCGCCGGAGGCGATCGGAAGATCGCCTCGAGCGCCCTCTAGTGGGCTTTCATGCAGCCAACTTTCAGTTGGCTGCATAAAATAGTTTTTTTTTAATTTAAAAAAAACCCTCCCGCAGCCACCCTGGCGATTTAATCAGAACGCCAGGGTGGTTAAAGGGATACTGTAGGGGTCGGGGGAAAATGAGTTGAAGTTACCCGGGGCTTCTATTGCCCCCCCGCAGACATCCTGTGCCCGCACAGCCACTCACCGATGCTCCGGCCCCGTCTCCAGTTCACTTCTGGAATTTCTGACTTTAAAGTCAGAAAACCACTGCACCTGCATTGCCGTGTCCTCGCTCCCGCTGATGTCATCAGGAGCATACTGCGCAGACCAAAGACCATACTGGACTTGTGCAATACACTCCTGGTGACATCAGCGGAAGCGAGGATGCAGCTGCGCAGGCACAGGGGTTTTCTGACTTTAAAGTCTGAAATTCCAGAAGTGAACCGGAGGCGGGGCCGGAGCATCGGTGAGCGGCTGCACGGGTACAGGATGTCTACGGGGGACCATTAGAAGCCCCCGGTAAGTTCAACTCATTTTCCCCCGACCCCTACAGTATCCCTTTAAAGGGAACCTAAACTGAGAAGGATATGGATTTTTCCTTTGAAAATAATACCAGTTGCCTGAATTGCCTGCTGATCCTGTGTCTCTAATACTTTTAGCCACAGCAGCTAAACAAGCATGCAGATCAGGTGCTCTGACTGAAGTCAGACTGGATTAGCTATATGCTTGTTTCAGGTGTGTGATTCAGCCACTATTGCAGGCAGAGAAATCAGCAGGAGAGACCAGCAACTGGTATTGTTTAAAAGGAAACATCCATTGCCCTCTCAGTTTAGATTCCCTTTTAAGCAGCTTTGAAACCTGAGCAATTGCCCAGTTTGACCCTATGGAGATACCGGCCCTACATGTAGTCAGGGCCGGATTTAGGCCAAGGCCACCTAGGCCATGGCCTAAGGCACCACAGGAACAAGGACACCAAAGCATCTACCTGCATCTACCTACTACCTGTTGTGTTTACTTAACCCACCTCATCACTGCACATAACTACCTGTTGTGTTGAGTGATCCCAGCTCACTGCATATACCTACTACCTGTTGTGTTGAGTGATCCCAGCTCACTGCATATACCTACTACCTGTTGTGTTTACTTAACCCACCTCATCACTGCACATAACTACCTGTTGTGTTGAGTGAACCCAGCTCACTGCATATAACTACCTGTTGTGTTGAGTGATCCCAGCTCACTGCGTATATCTACCATCCACCCGACATGGACAAAATGGACAAACCAGGTAGAGGAAGATGTAGAGGCAGACCCAGTGGAAGGCCACCTGTCACCGGCAGGTCTGTGCGAGGTGGTGTAGATGTGATTTCGTGCGGCCGTGCCCCAAAGTACAGTGTGAGAAAACGCGGAAAAGCCGCTGTGAGTACTCAGAGCAAGGCGGCTGATTCCGTGTCCAACGCGGCAGGTTGCGCACGTGGGTCTGCATCCACTGGCATGACAGAGCGCGAGGAAACCGCCGCATGCTTTGTGAACAGGGCAGCGGATTCCGCGTCAGATGCGGATGTTGGCACGCATAGGCATAGTTCTGACAGTACTGCTGAACGCGGAGGAACCGGCGCATGCTTGGACAGCGGTGCGGCTGGTTCCGCATCCAACACAGCAGAAACAGTACAACACATGTCTGGTGTGGCTGGGACTGATAGTCCACACAGGTTCAGGAGGACACGCGCGCGCGCGGAGAGGCAGAGCCTTTATGACAGTCAGAAGGGCGTCAGCTGACCAAGCCGGTCAGCTGACAATTCCAGCAGTTTTCATTGGTCCAGCACTTAGGGGTGGCGCTGGAGAGCGCTGGGGTATATATACTGGGTGCTGGTCATTTCTCTGGTGTCTGGCGTTGCGATCACTACGTGGTAGCACTCAGACCTTCTGTCAGTATCTGTGTTATTATCTAGACCAGTTTCCAAGGTGTTGATGACCAAGGAACTCACACCTTAGTCTAGGAATCCTGTTACCATCTGTATTATTATCTAGACCAGTCCCGGGGTGTTGATGATCTAGGAGCTCACACCCAAGTCTAGGCATTGTTGATTATTTGTTATGACCTTCTGCTTTCCTGACCATTCTTCTGTACTCTGATTAGGTACTTCGCTATATCTGATACTCTGTTGCCAAACTCTGCTAGTCTTAGGATTCCGCATCTGTCTCCTGTCTCTGTACCTTATCTGTCTGTGTGTTAACGACCTGGCCTGTCCGACCTCGAGAACTATCTTCCCTGTTGGGAGATAGTTCCCAGTCCTGTCAGTGACACTTCACCTTTGGTGTCACTCACTCTCTCATCCTTCCCACTCTCAGCCTGGCTCCGCCCCTTGGGGAGCTTCAGACCAGTGGAAGGAACCTGTTCTCTGAGCAGTATCTTGTACTGCCCAGCACCATCTACGCGGGTGCTCTCCTCAAAGTATACGGTTGCACCAAACACTTATATTACTCAGGTGTCCAGAGGTTAGAAATATATCTGATTATCGGTGATACTGCAGATCATCAATAATCGGGTATATATCTGCATTCTCGGTGATACTGCAGATCACCGGTAATCAGATTGTAGATGAAGTGCGATCTCCTCCTAGCACAGACATACGTATGCCTGTACCTGAAAATTTTTCTGGTCACAGATCTGACTTCCGAAATTTTAGGAGTAGAGTGTTGTCATACTTTGAGTTGAGACCTAGATCCCCAGGTACTATGGCCCAAAGGGTCACGTTCATTGAGACTCAATTATCAGGCGATTCTCAGACCTGGGCGTACAGTCTACCCGCCGGAGATTTAGCCTTAACCTTGGTAGATGAATTTTTTAAAGCTATGGCAATAATTTACGATGATCCAGACATTGCCTCGACTTCTGAGTGGAAGCTCAAATTGTTGCGTCAAGGAAAGAGTCCGGTCGAGGACTATGCTGCAGAATTTAGGAGGTGGTCAGTTTCAGACAGGTGGGACACCTATGCCCTTTTAGACTGTTTCTTATCAGGGTTATCAGATGAGGTTTCTGACCTAATGTTAAGTCAGCCTGAACCTAGAACCGTCGATGAGGCCATTTCCTCGTCGGCCATTAGAATTGATCGCAGGTTGTGTTATCAAAGGCATACCCGAGGTAAAAACAATGTTAAGATGGTGTCCTACGCTGCGCCTCCTGTGACCCCACCTCCTTCTGTTTCTCCTCCACCCGAGCCAATGCAGATTGGTCGGTCCAGATTGTCTCAAGTGGAGCGGAGACGCAGGATTTCTGAGCAGTTGTGTCTTTATTGTGCGGAGGGGGGTCATAGAGTACGGAATTGCCCTAAAAAGTCGGGAAACGCTACTGCCTAGGAGTAGTTGGGGGTAATACCCTAGGCGTACGACTCTTACCCCTAGAGGATAAACAGTTACTTCTTCCTTGTACGATTACATGGGAAGAAAAATCTGAAGTCTCTGAGGCCTTCATTGATTCAGGCACAGCGGCTAATTTTATGGATTACGAATTTGCTAAGAAATTGGGTATTCCACTCACCCCGGTAGAACCACCCATCCAGGTTACGGCAGTGGATGATTACCCCCTGCAACGTAACCATCCTCTGTCTCAAACACCAGAGATGGAGGTCACTATAGGGGTGCTGCACAGGGAAAAATTGCAGTTTTTTGTGTTACACATGACAACCTCCACAGTCATCCTTGGCATGCCGTGGTTACACCTTCACTCCCCTCAGATTAATTGGGCCACCGGTCAGCTAACAAGCTGGTCAGCACATTGTTTCCATCATTGTTTAGTGAAGGTGACCTTGGGTCAGACCAGGATTCAGGTGGAGGGAGTTCCGGAACAATATGCTGAGTTTTCAGATGTGTTCTGTCCCAAGGCTGCCGATAAATTGCCTCCACATCGCCCTTTCGATTGTTCCATCGATCTCCAATCTGGTTGTATGCCCCCTAGAGGTCATCTCTACAATTTATCTGGGCCGGAAAAAGTGGCCATGCAGGAGTACATCCGTGAAAACTTAGCTAAGGGGTTTATTCGCCCTTCCCGGTCGCCTGCCGGAGCAGGCTTCTTTTTTGTAAAGAAAAAAGACGGAGGCCTTCAGCCATGCATTGATTACCGAGGTCTGAATAAGATTACAGTAAAAAATCGCTATCCATTGCCTTTGATAGACGATTTATTCACTCAGGTCACTTACGCTAAGATCTTTTCGAAATTGGACTTGCGAGGGGCATACAACCTGGTGCGGATCAGACAGGGGCGATGAATGGAAGACGGCCTTCAACACACCCGATGGGCATTACGAGTACCTGGTGATGCCGTTCGAGTTGTGCAACGCCCCGGCCGTCTTTCAGGAACTTATTAATGAAGTATTCAGAGAAGTGTTGGGTAAATTTGTCCTGGTATACCTAGATGATATACTTATTTTCTCAGACAACCTCGCCCAACACAGGGCTCACGTTAAATTTGTTCTGAACAAGCTAAGACAGAACATGCTTTATGCTAAATTGGAGAAATGAATTTTGAGGCAATATCAGTCACTTTTCTGGGGTACATAATTTCCACCTCAGGACTTTCTATGGATCCTGCCAAGGTCTCTGCTGTTCTGGAATGGCCTCAGCCAGTAGGACTAAAATCTTTCCAGAGATTTTTAGGATTCGCCAATTACTATAGAAGGTTCATAAAGGGGTACTCCACAGTCATAGCACCCCTCACCAGTCTCACAAACAAAGGGGCAGATACCAACCACTGGTCCCCCGAAGCCCTGGCTGCTTTCTCCACTTTGAAAGAATTGTTTTGCTCTGCACCCATTTTGAGACACGTTGACACCTCCTATCCCTTTATTGTGGAGGTGGACGCCTCGGAGGTCGGGGTAGGGGCTGTGCTGTCTCAGCGCTCTGGGTTGCAGGGAAGATTACACCCATGTGCCTATTTCTCTCGTAGGTTTTCACCAGCAGAGAAAAACTACGATAAAGGCAACAGGGAGCTCCTAGCCATTAAACTGGCCTTTGAAGAATGGCGTCATTGGTTAGAAGGAGCAGAACATACGATTACAGTTTACACTGATCACAAGAATTTGGAATACATTGAGGGGGCTAAAAGATTAAGCCCCCGTCAGGCTCGGTGGTCATTGTTTTTCTCGAGATTTAGATTTATTATCATGTACACTCCGGGTAGTAAAAACATTAAAGCGGATGCCCTGTCCAGATGTTTTGAACCAGAGACAGCACAGCCCTCAGACCCAGAGACCATTATTCCTCAGAAGGTTGTGTTGGCAGCCACAGAGACTTGGAAAGACTGGACAGAGACTTTAGGTCCCTTCCAGCAGGGTGTCCCTGAGGGAAAACCGGAAGGGGTTATGTTTGTACCACTGCCATTTCGTCTCCAGATCTTACAGATGTTCCACTCGCACAAGAATGCTGGACATCCAGGGGCCTCCAGAACACAGGACCTGGTTGCCAGATGTGCTTGGTGGCCTTCTCTAGCAACGGATTGCAAGGAATATGTTAGAGAGTGTGCAGTTTGTGCAAAAAGCAAACCCTCCCGTCTGGCACCTGTGGGAACGTTGCAGCCTTTGCCCACCCCGAATGAGCCGTGGACCCATTTGTCCATGGATTTTGTGGGTGAACTTCCAAATTCTGAAGGCATGTCGGTCATTTGGGTGGTAGTCGATCGCTTCAGTAAAATGGCCCATTTTGTGCCCTTGAAAGGACTCCCCTCGGCCCAGGAGTTGGCCGATCTTTTTATCGTCCACGTTTTCCGACTTCATGGCATTCCGGAAAACATAGTGTCGGATCGGGGAGTCCAATTTGTTTCTAGATTCTGGAGGGCATTTTGTCATCAAATGGGCATGGAACTGTCATTCTCATCGGGCTACCACCCACAGACCAATGGTCAGACTGAGAGACTGAATCAGTCATTGGAACAGTTTTTGAGGTGTTATGTTGCGGATGCGCAAAATGATTGGGTCAAGTTCTTGCCCTACGCAGAATTTGCGCACAATAATTTGAAAAGCTCATCCTCTGGATTTTCACCGTTTCACATGGTAACTGGAAAGTTGCCTAAGTTCTCCCCACTGCCAGTAGCTTCCACTCCATTTCCAGCTTTGGAGGCGTGGCAAAAATCATTTATGAACATTTGGGGGAGCGTGAAAAATAATTTGGAGAAGGCTTTTCAAAGTCAGAAAGGTCAAGCTGACAAGAGACGCTCCATAGAGTGGAAGTTCTGGCCAGGAGACTTGGTCTGGGTGTCCACGCGTCACTTGACCCTGAAACAGCCCTCGCCCAAGTTAGGACCCAGATTTGTGGGCCCTTTTCCAGTGACCAGGAAGATCAACAATGTTACTTATGCCATTGATCTTCCTGCCAGCATGCGCGGTGTAAGATCCTTTCATGTGTCCCTGCTTAAACCAGCAATTCACGTAGGTCCCACTCCTCCTCCTCCTGTGATGGTAGATGACCAACCTGAGTACGAAGTAGAAAAGATTTTAGACTCACGTGTTGTACAGAACTCAGTGCAGTATCTAGTTCACTGGAAAGGGTATGGTATTGAGGAGAGAACATGGGTACCTGAATGTCGCATGCACGCGGATAAATTAAAGAAGGAGTTCCATGCCCTACATCCTGGGAAGCCGGGATGGAGCTGTCCGGAGTCCACTCCTCGGGGGGGTGGGGGGGTACTGTGAGAAAACGCGGAAAAGTCACCGTGAGTACTCAGAGCAAGGCGGCTGATTCCGCGTCCGACGCGGCAGGTTGCGCACATGGGTCTGCATCCACTGGCATGACAGAGCGCGAGGAAACCACCGCATGCTTTGTGAACAGGGCGGCGGATTCCGCGTCAGACGCGGATGTTGGCATGCATAGGCATAGTTCTGACAGTACTGCTGAACGCGGAGGAACCGCCACATGCTTGGACAGCGGTGCTGCTGGTTCCGCATCCAACACAGCAGAAACAGTACAACACATGTCTGGTGTGGCTGGGACTGATAGTCCACACAGGTTCAGGAGGACACGCGCGCGCGCGGAGAGGCAGAGCCTTTATGACAGTCAGAAGGGCGTCAGTTAACCAAGCCGGTCAGCTGACAATTCCAGCAGTTTTTATTGGTCCAGCACTTAGGGGTGGTGCTGGAGAGCACTGGGGTATATATACTGGGTGCTGGTCATTTCTCTGGTGTCTGGCATTGCGATCACTACGTGGTAGCACTCAGACCTTCTGTCAGTATCTGTGTTATTATCTAGATCAGTTTCCAAGGTGTTGATGACCAAGGAGCTCACACCTTAGTCTAGGGATCCTGTTATTATTTGTGTTATTATCTGTGTTATTATCTAGACCAGTTTCCAAGGTGTTGATGACCAAGGAGCTCACACCTTAGTCTAGGAATCCTGTTACCATCTGTATTATTATCTAGACCAGTTCCAGGGTGTTGATGATCTAGGAGCTCACACCCAAGTCTAGGCATTGTTGATTATTTGTTATGACCTTCTGCTTTCCTGACCATTCTTCTGTTTTCTGATTAGGTACTTTGCTATATCTGATACTCTGTTGCCAAACTCTGCTAGTCTTAGGATTCCGCATCTGTCTCCTGTCTCTGTACCTTATCTGTCTGTGTGTTAACGACCTGGCCTGTCCGACCTCGAGAACTATCTTCCCTGTTGGGAGATAGTTCCCAGTCCTGTTAATGACACTTCACCTTTGGTGTCACTCCCTCTCTCATCCTTCCCATTCTCAGCCTGGCTCAGCCCCTTGGGGAGCTTCAGACCAGTGGAAGGAACCTGTTCTCTGAGCAGTATCTTGTACTGCCCAGCACCATCTATGCGGGTGCTCTCCTCAAAGTATACGGTTGCACCAAACACTCATATTACTCAGGTGTCCAAAGGTTAGAGATATATCTGATTATCGGTGATACTTCAGATCATCAATAATCGGGTATATATCTGCATTCTCTGTGATACTGAAGATCACTGGTAATCAGATCCTCTCTGTGTTACACCGATCGTTACATACAGTGCTCAGAAGAAGGCACGTGCCATCACTTCCCAAAATCGTGAGGAGGTGCTTGAGTATTTAACACAGAACACCTCATCTCCCGCAGCCAGTGCCACCAGCGCTAGTACAAGCACCACATCCGCTGCATTTGACACTTCGCAGGAGTTATTTGGTGGTGGTGGTGAAATCACTGATTCACAGCCACTACTGCAACAACTAGAAGAAGGCGCAGGTGCACCACCTCATACGTCTGAGTTAGGTGGCGATAGTATGGACGTAACATGTGTGGATGGGGATGATGGTGGACCACCTGAAGTTGGTGCACTTGAGGAGGTGTCTGAGGAAAGCGCAGCTGGCCAGGAGGATTATGATGACGATTATACGGACACCACATATGTTCCCGGTAGAGGAGATGACCAGGGGCACAGTTCAGAGGAGGAGTCAGAGAGGAGTAGGAGGAGACGACTCCATGATAGAAGCAGAGGGAGCTCGTCCTCAGAAACAGCTGGGGGCAGTGTCCGGCGCCATGTATCACCAGCTATGGCCAGCCAGCCAACATGCCCTTCAACGTCAGCTGCTGATGCCACCCTAGCGCCATCACCCCAGGGGGGCTGAGCGGTTTGTAAATTTCTTAACATGTGTGTCTCAGATCGGAGCAAAGCCATCTCTTGTCTCTGCCAGCCAAAATTTAGCCATGGAAAGGCCAACTCTCACGTAGGGACAAGTGCCTTACAAAGGCACCTGGAGAAAAGGCACAAACAGCTATGGCAAGAACACCTGAGGAAAAGCAGCACCCCTCAAAAGACAAGCCACCCTCCTTCTCCTCTTCCTCCTTCAGGTGCATCATCATCTTCATCCACTTTCTCCCATGCACCTTCACAGCCACCCTCCTCCACACCGCCTCTGCCCTTCTGCGGTTCCTTCTCCTCTGCCCACAGCAGTAGCCAGCTGTCCGTAAAGGAAGTATTTCAGCGTAAGCAGCAAATGTCTGCCAGTCACCCTCTTGCCCGGCGTCTGACAGCTGGCATGGCGGAACTATTAGCTCGCCAGCTATTACCATACAAGCTGGTGGAGTCAGAGGCTTTCCGTAAGTTTGTGGCCATTGGTACACCGCAGTGGAAGATACAAGGCCGCAATTATTTCTCACAAAAGGCCATACCCATACTGTACCGTGCAGTTGAGAGGCAAGTGGTGTCATCTTTTGCGAAGAGCGTTGGGTCAAGGGTCCACCTGACCACGGATGCCTGGTCTGTCAAGCACGGGCAGGGCCACTACATTACGTACGCAGCCCATTGGGTCAACCTGGTGACCGATGGCAGCAAGCAGGGAGTACGTGGCTGCACAGCGGACCAACTTGTGACACCTCCATGGTTTGCAGGCAGGCCTCCTGCCAGGGCCGGGCCGAGGCATAGGCTGGAGAGGCTCCAGCCTCAGGGCGCAGTGTAGGAGGGGGCACACAATTCATTCACCTGTCATTCCTAATTGTGTTTGAAGCAGAAAGAAATAAGAAAAGGAGATACATGGCAGTGACTGCAAGCCAGATAACTAGATATTAAGGTGTTGGGGAGGTTGTGGGCCCTGGAGCGCCTATTAGTCTAATAGCAATCAGTGTGTGACGGCTGGGGTGGCAGGGATGGAGGGGCGCACTTTGGTGTCTCAGCCTTGGGTGCTGGAGGACCTTGTCCCGGCTCTGCCTCCTGCCACCTCCTCTCCACCTACAACATCCTCTTCGCCATCGTCATCCTCCTCCTCCTTGGCTGGTGCCGCCATCTCCTCTCCAGCTACACAGCCCCCGCACCCCAGGGCCTATGCTGCATGCCAGGTATGACAGTGTCACACCATCTTAGACATTCAGCGTAGAAACAACTTGCCGGTGAGACGCCTCATTTGTGATAGCCCGACTTGCTGGAATTCCACTCTGCTGATGTTCTCTCGCCTGCTTGACCAGGAGAAAGCAGTCAAGCAGGCGAGCAGTACAATTACAGTAGAAGGACACAATCTGGGAAGATGGGGATGTTGTGGCCCAACAACTGGACACTGATGTGAAATGCATGCAGGGTCATGCAGCCCTTTGAGGAGGTGACCAAACTGGTGAGTAGCGCTGAAGGCACCATCAGCGACTTGATCCCCTACGTCTACTTCCTGGAGCGTGCCGTGCGTAGAGTGGTGGATACAGCTGTGGAGGAGCGTGAACAAGAAGAGTTAGGGCAGCAGGAGTCGTGGGAGCCATTTACACCCGAACCCGATGTTCCCACAACACCTGCGGCAGCACAGAGGGGGGAGGAGGAGGAAGAAGAGGAGTCGTGTGGGGAAGGAGAGGAGACAGACTCGGATGATGATGATGAGGAAGGTGTTTCTTTGGAGGAGGAAGAGGCGGCGAAAGAAGTACAACCGCGGCAGCCATCACAGGGGGCTTCTGCTGCTCCACGTTCCCGTAGTATTGTTCGTGGCTGGGGGGAGGAAGAGGAGTTGCGTCTCATCACTGAGGAAGAGCAAGAGGAGATGGAGAGTACGTCTGCATCCAGCTTTGCGCAGATGGCCTCTTTCATGTTGTCCAGCCTGTTGAGGGACCCCCGTATCAAAAAACTTAAGGCGAATGAGCTGTACTGGGTGGCCACGCTACTAGACCCTCGGTACAGGCATAAAGTGGCGGACCTGTTACCAACTCACCAGAAGGCGGAAAGGATGCAGCACATGCAGAACAAGCTTTACAATGCGTTTAAGGGTGATGTGACAGCACAACGCAATCAAGGTACCACTGGCAGTAATCCTCCTCCTTCCAAGTCCACGCAGGCAAGGACAGGACACTCCGGCGATCTCAGGGTGATGTCAGACATGCGGTCATTCTTTAGTCCAACACCTCGCCGTAGCCCTTCCGGATCCACCCTCCACCAACGCCTGGACCGGCAGGTAGCCGACTACCTGGCTTTGAGTGTGGATGTAGACACTGCGAGCAGCGACGATGAACCCTTGGTCTACTGGTTGTGCAGGCTTGACCTGTGGCCAGAGCTGTCCCAATTTGCCATCCAACTTCTCTCTTGCCCTGCCGCAAGCGTCCTGTCAGAAAGGACCTTCAGTGCAGCTGGAGGCATTGTCACTGAGAAGAGAAGTCGCCTAAGTCACGACAGTGTTCAGTACCTGACCTTTATCAAAATGAATGAGGCATGGATCCCGGAGGGCTACTGCATGACCGAAGACTAAGTCAGTCCCCACACACAGCATCTCTGCCTGCAGGCCGCTTGCCTTCTCCGCCACCACCAACAGGGTCCAGGACTCTAGGTGGATTCCTGAATTTTTAAGCAGCGGCCGCTACACTAATTTTTCTGGTGCGTGTACATGCGTGCCTAATTTTTCTGGCTGCACTGCGGGCGGCTGCAACAACAAAAAAAAGCCATGTACATGTGCCCATCCCCCTTCGTGATCATTACCTTGCCGCGGTGAAGGGGCTTGCGTATCACAATGAAGCAATGACCGCCGGCTATATGAGTGTCTCGGGTGGGGGTGGCACACCAAAGATAATAAGGTCGTTGCTTCATTGTGGTCCGACCAAATTTGATCAGCTGGCCCATTACACATGGTTAGTGGACTGGTCACAATTGCAGACTTGACCTCCATAACAAATTCTCGCCGGAGACCAACCAGGTGAATCGCAGTGAAGGCACCATCAGACTTGCCCTCCATAACTTGTTCTCGTTAAAGGATTTCAAGTACATTCATTTCAATAGGGCCTCAAAAGTCCTCCTGAGTCCTGTATTGTTATTTTTGGTCACTACCTCGGGGCGGCCATGCCTGCTGCCCTCCTTGCCTGGGTGTGTGGTGGTAGCCGTTTGTTGTTAGGCTGCAACTCCGGAACGGAATCGAAGCAGGATTCCTCTGCCTGTTGGATGGTTACCCGCCACCCGTGGACACCATGGTACTGTGAAAGTACCAAAGAAAGTTTCACACAGTTCAATACATGGCAGACTTGCCCTCCATAAAACATTATTGGCAAATGCTTTTGACTTGGTTTGTCTTACGCTGGGACAAGGGTCCATCTGACCACAGATGCCTGGTCTGCAAAGCGTGGTCAGGGCAGTTACAGGACTTATACAGCATGGTCTCAGGCTCCCACTTCGGACCGGAATCGAACCTTGATTCCCCGGCCATTACCCGGGGTCACAATGGCAGACTTGCCCTCCATATCATTCTCGTGAAAGGAATGTGGTGTCATCTTTGCCCTCCATAACTGGTTCTTGTTAAAGGATTTCAAGTACATTCATTTCAATAGGGCCACAAAAGTCCTCCTAAGTCCTGTATTGTTATTTTTGGTCACTACCTCGGGGCGGCCATGCCTGCTGCCCTCCTTTAGAGATGTAGCAAACGGTTCGCCGGCGAACGGTTCCAGGCGAACTTAGGGGGTTCGCGTTCACCTGCACCAGGCAAACTTTTGCGGAAGTTCGATTTGCCCCATAATGCACTATGAGGGTCAACTTTGACCCTCTGCATCACAGTCAGCAGGCACATTGTAGCCATTCAGGCTACACTAAGCCCTGGAGCCCCACCCCCCCTTATATAAGGCAGGGTCCGGCGGCCATTACACTCACTCGTGTGCCTACTAGAGAGAGGAAAGGGACAGCTGCTGCAGACTTTTTCTCCTAGGGACAGATTAGTTAGGTTCTAGGCTGCTTTGCTTGCTCTTGACTGATTATTATTGCTTTTAAAGCACCCATCAACAGCAACAGCTCTTTTCAGAGCTCATCCTGTACATATTTTTTTTTTCTGTGTGTCAAACTGACACTTTTGTTGCATGCACAGCCTTGCTAATTGATAGTGTGTGTGCCACTGCCAGCAGCCCAGCACATTCAGTGACTACCTGTGTGTGTGACAGGGAGCTGCACATTGTACTACCCAGTACTGCATATACCCCAGTACCTGTTGTGTTTACTTAACCCACCTCATCACTGCATATACCTAGCTTTGTGTTGAGTGAACCCAGCTCACTGCATCTACCTGTTGTGTTGAGTGAACCCACCTGGCCACCTCACTGCATCTAACTACCTGTTGTGTTGAGTGAGAACCCACCTCACTGCATCTTAAGTACCTTTACTGTTCAGTGAACCCAGCTCACTGCATCTTACTACCTGTTGTGTTGAGTGAGAACCCACCTCACTGCATCTTAAGTACCTTTACTGTTCAGTGAACCCAGCTCACTGCATCTAACTACCCAGTACCTGTTGTGTTTACTTAACCCACCTCATCACTGCGTATACCTAGCTTTGTGTTGAGTGAACCCAGCTCACTGCATCTAACTACCTGTTGTGTTGAGTGAACCCACCTGGCCACCTCACTACATCTAACTACCTGTTGTGTTGAGTGAGAACCCACCTCACTTCATCTTAAGTACCTTTACTGTTCAGTGAACCCAGCTCACTGCATCTAACTACCTGTTGTGTTGAGTGAACCCACCTCACTGCATATACCTAGCTTCCACCCGAGATGGACAAAATGGACAAACCAGGTAGAGGAAGAGGTAGAGGCAGACCCAGAGGAAGGCCACCAGGCACCGGCAGGTCTGTGGCTGTGCGAGGTGGTGTTGCTGTGATTTCGTGCGGACCTGGCCCAAAATACAGTGCTCAGAAGAAGGCACGTGCCATCACTTCCCAAAATCGTGAGGAGCTGCTTGAGTATTTAACACAGAACACCTCATCTCCCACAGCCACCAGCGCTACAACAAGCACCACATCCGCTGCATTTGACACTTCGCAGGAGTTATTTGGTGGTGGTGAAATCACTGATTCCCAGCCACTACTGCAACAACAACAAGAAAGCACAGGTACACCACCTCATATGTCTGAGTTAGGTAGCGATAGTATGGACGTAACGTGTGTGGATGGGGATGATGGAACAACTGAAGTTGGTGCAGTTGAGGAGGTGTCTGAGGAAAGTGCAGCTGGCCAGGAGGATTATGATGACGATTATACGGATACCACATATGTTCCCGGTAGAGGAGATGACCAGGGGCACAGTTCAGAGGAGGAGTCAGAGAGGAGTAGGAGGAGATGACTCCATGATAGAAGCAGAGGGAGCTCGTCCTCAGAAACAGCTGGGGGCAGTGTCCGGCGCCATGTATCGCCAGCTATGGCCAGCCAGCCAACATGCCCTTCAACGTCAGCTGCTAATGCCACCGTAGCGCCATCACCCCAGGGGGGCTCAGCGGTTTGGAAATTTTTTCACGTGTGTGTCTCAGATCGGAGCAAAGCCATCTGTTGTCTCTGCCAGCAAAAATTGAGCCGTGGAAAGACCAACTCTCACGTAGGGACAAGTGCCTTACGAAGGCACCTGGAGAGAAGGCACAAACAGCTATGGCAAGAACACCTGAGTAAAAGCAGCACCCCTCAAAAGACAAGCCACCCTCCTTCTCCTCTTCCTCCTTCAGGTACACCGTCTTCATCCACTTTCTCCCTTGCACCTTCACAGCCACCCTCCTCCACACCGCCTCTTCCCTTCAGTGGTTCCTTCTCCTCTGCCCACAGCAGTACCCAGCTGTCCGTGAAGGAAGTATTTGAGCATACGAAGCAAATGTCTGCCAGTCACCCTCTTACCCGGCGTCTGACAGCTGGCGTAGCGGAACTATTAGCTCGCCAGCTGTTACCATACAAGCTCGTGGAGTCGGAGGCTTTCCGTAAGTTTGTGGCCATTGGTACACCACAGTGGAAGATACCAGGCCGCAATTATTTTTCACAAAAGGCCATACCCAAACTGGACTGTGCAGTTGAGAGGCAAGTGGTGTCATCTCTGGCACACAGCGTTCGGTCAAGGGTTCACCTGACCACGGATGCCTGGTCTGCCAAACACGGGCAGGGCCACTACATTACATACACAGCCCATTGGGCCAACCTGGTGACCGATGGCAGCAAGCAGGGAGTACGTGACTGCGCAGTGGACCGACTTGTCACACCTCCACGGCTTGCAGGCAGGCCTCCAGCCACCTCCTCTCCACCTGCTATCACCGCTTCGCTGTCGTCATTCTCCTCCTCCTCCTCCTTGGCTGGTGCCGCGATCTCCTCTCCAGCTACACAGCCCCAGCACCCCAGGGCCTATGCTGCATGCCAGGTACGACGGTGTCACGCAGTGTTAGACATGTCTTGCCTGAAAGCGGAGAGTCACACTGGAGCAGCTCTCCTGGCTGCTCTTAACAAACAGGTGGAGCAATGGCTGACCCCGCACAAGCTTGAGATCGGCAACGTGGTGTGTGACAACGGCAGCTATCTCATTGCTGCGTTGAATTTGGGAAAGCTGACACACATATCCTGCATGGCACATGTGCTGAATCTGGTCGTGCAAAGATTTGTGTCCAAGTACCCAGGCTTAGAGGACGTCCTGAAGCAGGCCAGGAAGTTGTGTGGGCATTTCAGGCGCTCTTACAAGGCCATGGCACGCTTTGCGGACATTCAGCGTAGAAACAACTTGCCGGTGAGACGCCTGATTTGCGATAGCCCGACTCGCTGGAATTCCACCCTGCTGATGTTCTCTCGCCTGCTAGACCAGGAGAAAGCCTTCACCCAGTAGCTGTATCATTACAGTACAAGGACACAATCTGGGAAGATGGGGATGTTGTGGCCCAACAACTGGACACTGATGCGAAATGCATGCAGGGTCATGGAGCCCTTTGAGGAGGTGACCAAACTGGTGATTCGCGATGAGGGCACCATCAGCGACTTGATCCCCTACGCCTACTTCCTGGAGCGTGCCGTGCGTAGAGTGGTGGATACAGCTGTGGAGGAGCGTGAACGAGAAGAGTTACGGCAGCAGGAGTCGTGGGAGCCATTTACACCCGAACCCGATGTTCCCACAACACCTGCGGCAGCACAGAGGGGGGAGGAGGAGGAGGAAGAAAAGGAGTCGTGTGGGGAAGGAGAGGAGTCAGACTCTGATGATGGTGATGATGAGGAAGGTGTTTCTGTGGAGGAGGAAGAGACGGCGGAAGAAGAACAACCGCGTCAGCCGTCACAGGGGGCTTCTGCTGCTCCACGTTCCCGTGGTATTGTTCGTGGCTGGGGGGAGGAAGAGGAGTTGCGTCCCGTCACTGAGGAAGAGCAAGAGGAGATGGAGAGTACGTCTGCATCCAGCTTTGTGCAAATGTCCTCTTTCATGTTGTCCAGCCTGTTGAGGGACCCCCGTATCAAAAAACTCAAGTCGAATGACCTATACTGGGTGGCCACGCTACTAGACCCTCGGTACAGGCACAAAGTAGCGGACCTGTTAACAACTCAACAGAAGGTGGAAAGGATGCAGCACTTGCAGAACAAGCTGTCGATGATGCTTTACAACGCGTTTAAGGGTGATGTGGCTGCACAACGCAATCAAGGTACCACTGGCAGTAACCCTCCTCCTCCCAAGTACACGCAGGCAAGGACAGGATGCTCCAGCGATCTCAGGGTGATGTCAGACATGCGGACATTCTTTAGTCCAACACCTCGCCATAGACCTTCCGGATCCACCCTCCACCAACGCCTGGACCGGCAGGTAGCCGACTACCTGGCCTTGAGTGTGGATGTAGACACTGCGAAAAGCGACGATGAACCCCTGGACTACTGGTTGGTAGAGTTGGGCCGAACCTCCGATTTTAAGTTCGCGAACCCTGTTCGCGAACTTTCGCAAAAGGTTCGGTTCGCGAAAAAGTTCGCGAACCGCAATAGACTTCAATGGGGAGGCGAACTTTCAAAGTTTAAAAGTTTCTATCAGCTGGAAAAATGATAGAAAACATGTTTCAAAAGCTCTAATACCTGGAGCCACACCTAATTGAGTGAAATACACATCTCTGCTGGAGGACCCACTCCCCCTCCCTCCCTCCCTCCCTCCCTCCTCCAAGCAAGGTCCTTTATACCATTTGCCTATCTACACTAATTAGTTATGGGACAGCTGCTACACACTCTGCTAGGAAGATTTTAATCTCCCTCCTCCCCTTCAACCCTTCAACCTATTTCCTCCTCCCTCCTACCGGAGGGAGAAGGGTCTCTTCTGGCAGGGAATTATACTACTTTAAAAGCCAGTATACATCATACCATAGCTGGGAATCGAACCCAGATCTCACTGTGTAGTGGACACGTCACCCTAAGCACTGTACCACTACAGTAGTAAGTGAAGCTAGCCGAAAATGTACCATTAATGCTCAATACAATAGAACCATTAGGTTGCTTAAAGGAGAACTGTAGTGAGAGGTATATGGAGGCTGCCATATTGATTTCCTTTTAAGCTATACCAGTTGCTTGGCAGCCCTGCTGATCTATTTGGCTGCAGTAATAATAATAATAATAATCCAAACATTTGTATAGCGCTTTTCTCCTGTCAGACTCAAAGCACTCAAGAGCTGCAGCCACAGGGATGTGCTCAAGAGGCCACCCTGCATTGTTAGGGAGTCTTGCCTTGAACTCCTTACTGAATAGGTACTTGACCTAGCCAGGATTCAAACCCTGGTCTCCCATGTCAAAGGCAGAGGCCTTAACCAGTACACTATCCAGCCACTGTAGTGTGAATCCCACCAGAAACAAGCATGCAGCTAATCTTGTCAGATCTTACAAAATTGTCAAACTGTTGTTTGTTCAGGGTCTAGGGCTAAAAGTATTGGAGGCAGAGGATCTGCAGGATAGCCAGGTAACTGGTATTGCTTAAAAGGAAATCAATATGGTAGCCTCCATATACCTTTCACTACAGTTCTCCTTTAAACGGAACCTTAACTGAGAGTGATATGGCTGTTTCCTGTAAACAATACCAGTTGCCTGGCAGTCCAGCTGATCTTTGTGACTGCAATAGTGGCTGAATCACACCCTGAAACAAGCATGCAGCTAATCCAGTCTGACTTCAGTCAGAGCACCTGATCTGCATGCTTGTTCAGGGGCTGTGGCTAAAAGTATTAGAGACACAGGATCAGCAGGCGACTCAGGCAACTGGTATTATTTTAAAAGGAAAAATCCATATCCTTCTCCGTTTAGGTTCCCTTTAAGGATTTGTAGCATAAAAGCCAACTCACATTGGCTGGGATTTGAACCTGGGTCTCAATGTATGGTGGACATACACACTATCCACTATACCAACTGAAGCTGGCCTGAAATTGCCAGCTTCTGGCCTGAAATTGCCGGCGGGTCCTCAAGCAGTGTGTTTGACCATAACATGGCTGCTGACAGTGAAATGGAGGGTAAAAATTTTGTTTTTTGATGCGAACTAGGCGAAGCGAACTTCCGCAAACGTTCGCCTGCGGGTGGCGAACGCGAACCACCGAAGTTCGCCGGGAACCGTTCGCCGGCGAACCGTTCGGCCCAACTCTACTGGTTGGGCAGGCTTGACCTGTGGCCAGAGCTGTCCCAATTTGCCATACAACTTCTCTCTTGCCCTGCCGCAAGCGTCCTGTCAGAAAGGACCTTCAGTGCAGCTGGAGGCATAGTTACTGAGAAGAGAAGTCGCCTAAGTCACGACAGTGTTCAGTACCTGACCTTTATCAAAATGAATGAGGAATGGATCCCGGAGGGCTACTGCACGACCGAAGACTAAGTCAGTCCCCACACAAAGCATCTCTGCCTGCAGGCCGCTTGCCTTCTCCGCCACCACCAACAGGGTCCAGGACTCTAGGCGGATTCCTGAATTTTTAAGGCCGCTGCTAGCAACGGCCGCTACACTAATTTTTCTGGTGCGTGTACATGCCTGCCTAATTTTTCTGGCTGCACTGTGGGCGGCTGCAACAAAAAAAACAAAAGGCATGTACATGTGCCCATCCCCCTTCGTGATCATTACCTTGCCACAGTGAAGGGGCTTGCGTATCACAATGAAGCAATGACCACCGGCTATTTGAGTGTCTCGGGTGGGGGTGGCACACAAAAGATAATAAGGTCATTGCTTCATTGTGGTCAGACTAAATTTGATCAGCTGAACAGTCACTATTGTCCTATCATTGAGCTACCACAGCCGGCGACCATATGGGCTTGAAAAACGCCATGGCCTACACTCTGGCCACGGTACACACCACTCCAGCACGGCCGTCACTACGCAAACAGCTGTTTGCGGTGCGCTACACAGTGAGTTTGGTGTGTCAGTGTGAAGCAGAACTCTAATTACACTCCCTGATTGATGTATACCCATGCAAGATGTTTGAAAGCACGTTAGGCCTGCAATTTAGCATTCAATGTGATTTCTGCCCTTACAACGCTGCTTTGCGTCAAATCCAGATTTTTCCCCGGGACTTTGGGCATGTATCCCACTCCGCCATGCCCCCCTCCAGGTGTTAGACCCCTTGAAACATCGTTTCCATCACTTTTGTGGCCAGCATATTTTTTTCTATTTTTCAAAGCTCGCCTCCCCATTGAAGTCTATTGCGGTTCGCGAAGTTTTCGCGAACGGGGAACCGAAAATCGGAGGTTCGCGACATCTCTACCCTCCTTGCCTGTGTGTGTGGTGGTAGCCGTTTGTTGTTAGGCTGCAACTCGGAATCACACCAGCAACGATTCCTCGGCCATTACCCTTGGTCACTGGTCACAATGGCAGACTTGACCTCCATAACACATTCTTGCCGAAGACCAACCAGGTGAATTGCAGTGAAGGCACCATCAGACTTGAAATCCTTTAACTAGAACTAGTTATGTAGGGCAAGTACATTCATTTCAATAGGGCCTCAAAAGTCCTCCTGAGTCCTGTATTGTTATTTTTGGTCACTACCTCGGGGCAGGCATGCCTGCTGCCCTCCTTGCCTGGGTGTGTGGTGCTTCAACTCTGGACCGGAATCACACCAGGAAGGTTTCCACGGCCATTACCCTTGGTCACAATGGCAGACTTTCCTCCATAATAGATTCTCGTTGCAGGTACTGAACAGCAAGTAAAAATGTAATGTAAAAAAAATAGATGTAATCTTTAACAATGGTAGAGAAAGAACCATTGAAAGTTGATAAGGCAGACAGACATTACCTAACCAGACATCACTGAGTGAGGAAGAGCAATCTCGCCATGGTGCGCACTGCGCAGTAGTCCACAGCTGTTTGCGGTGCGTTACACGGTGAGTTTGGTGTGTCAGTGTGAAGCAGTACACTAATTACACTACCTGATTGATGTATACACTTGCAAGATGTTTGAAAGCACTTTAGGCCTGCAATTTAGCATTCAATGTGATTTCTGCCCTTAAAACGCTGCTTTGCGTCAAATCCAGATTTTTCCCTGGGACTTTTGGCATGTATCCGACTCCGCCACCTAGGGGTCCAGGTGTTAGACCCCTTGAAACATGTTTTCCATCACTTTTGTGGCCAGCATCTTTTTTTCTATTTTTGAAAGTTCGCCTCCCCATTGAAGTCTATTGCGGTTCGCGAACTTTTCCGCGAACCGAACGTTCCGCGGAGGTTCGCGAACAGGGTTCGCGAACCGAAAATCGGAGGTTCGCGACATGTCTAATAACAGGCAGAAGTCGGCAACAAGATCAGATGGGTAGAAGTACAAAATCACTGAGAGTAATAATAGTCAGAACAAGCAAGAGTCATAACAGATAATACAATAATCAATTATAATTATGGCTATCAATAATCCTATCACTGTGTGAAATCCCCGGTTTCCTCCCGGATCAAAGCACACCGGATCTATCTAAGGTCTGAGCGCTAACACGAAGTATTCGCAACAGCAGACAAGTTGCCACTGAATCCACCGTGCTTAAAAAGCAGGGGAGACCCCTGAGGCACGCCCACCGCACTTGAACCAATCAGAAGCGGCGAGCGTGCCCAATGACATCAGCCGACCAGCCGGTCATCTGACGCGCCTCCTCCTGGCATAAAGATTGTGACGGTGAGCGCGCGCACGCGCTAATGTAGCCCTGTGAGCAGCAGAGACACCCGTCCTCGGCGTACCAGACGCGCGAGGTGCGGGAAAACTGGCAGGCAGAGAATCCGAAGCAGCTGCAGTGGAAACGCCATCCACCGCCACTGCCATGTCACTATTCATCACAGCACCCTTGTGAGCAGCAGAGACACCCGTCCTCGGCGTGCTAGACGCCTGAGGTGCGAGAATACAGGCGGGCAGAGAATCAGAAGTAGCTGCGGTGGTAACGCCATCCACCGCCGCTGCCATGTTACTATTCATTACAGGAGATCCCGCTTTTACCCAGCAGCCTCTAAGGGCTGCTACATTGAAACCTTCTACTCTTTAGTTCTTAAAGACCTACGAACGTTACAGGACGACCTACCCACCGCCAAATCCTACCTTAATCCACGCGAATCCCACACCCTCAAAAATCTACAAAAAAACCATAACCTGATTATTAAACCTGCAGATAAGGGGGGGCATTGTCATACTTTATCGCGCAGACTACCTAGAGGAAGCAGCCAGGCTCCTCGACAATCCTAAACATTACAAAACCTTGACTACAGATCCAACTCCCTCTCTAAATATTACATTAAAAACCCTTATCAATAATGCTTTCCTGTCTAACATCATTACCAAAAATGAAAGAAATTTTATTATCAACGCCCAACCAATTACCCCAAATTTTTTACTATTTACCAAAAATACATAAAAGTTTTTAAAAACCGCCCGGTAGACCCATTATCTCAGGTATCAACTCCATCACCAGCAACCTTTCCAGATTCCTGGACCAACACCTACAGCCACACGTACAGTCCCTTCCCTCCTTCCTCAAGGATTCACAACAGCTCATACTACTCCTACGCGGCATTGCTTGGCAGCCGGATTATGTCTGGCTAACATGCGATGTCACTTCCCTATATACCGATATCCCCCATTCCTTTGGTCTTCAAGCTTTACAATATTATCTAGCCACCAACCCTTCCATGCCACCTACACAACAAACCTTCATTCTGCAATGTGCAGAATTCATCTTAAAAAACAACATATTAATGTTTAATGATAAAATTTACCATCAGACGAGTGGGACCGCGATGGGGAGCTCGTTCGCCCCCTCGTATGCTAATCTTACAATGGGGCTCCTGGAAGTACTTAAACTATCCACACATCATCCATTTTCCGACAACATTGTACTATATAAGCGGTATATTGACGACCTAATCTTCATCTGGAAAGGTGAGGCTTCACGCATTCCACATTTTGTCAGTTACCTCAACTCTAATACAGCAGGACTCCAATTCACACACCACCACCACATTTCCTCCATTGAATTTCTCGATCTCACTTTGTACATAGAATCAAATCACATTATGACAAAAACATACTTCAAACCAGTCGATGCCAACAACTACATACATTTCAATAGCTTTGACCACCACCCTTGGATTACTAACACCCCCTACAGTCAATACAGATGAATTCATAGGAACTGCACGGACCGATCACAAATTTGACATTCAATCCGAGATCCTTACCAAAAAATTCACAGACCGCCATTACCCCAAAAAACTGATCAAAGATGCAAGATACAGAGCCAAACATCCCAACCCTCCTACCACTACCAAACAACCTACTAATACTACATACCCACCCAGATTCATCACTCGTTACAACATCTGTCCATCCGCAATATCCTAAAAAAACGATGGGACATCCTTATGCAAGACCCCTATCTACGACCTATATTACCCACAACACCATCAATTACATATAGGAGAGCACCAAATCTCCGCAATCTCTTAGCGCCAAGCAAACTACGTACACCAAACCAACCCACCACCCTGCAAACACAGGAGCCTGGTTGTTTCCCCTGCAACAAAAACCGTTGCACAGCCTGTCAATTTATCAACACCTGCACATTCTTTGTGTCCTCCAGTACCGGTATTCAATATCCCATAAAAAAACACCTCACCTGCGAATCTAAATTTGTCATCTACCTCATTTCATGTCCCTGTCGACTCCAGTACGTGGGGAGGACTACACAGCTGGCCCACAGCAGAATCGGACAACACAAAAGAAACATCACTAAAAAATTCCCCCTTCACAGCGTATCACGGCCAGTGGCGGCTCCAGCTTCAGATTTTTGGGGGGGCTCAAAGGGGGCACGAGGGCTGGCAGGCCGGGCTTGGGGGGGGGGGGGGGATTTGCGCCGCGGCGAGAATTTGGGCGTGGTCATGATGTCATGTGGGGCGGGGCTAACTTTAATGTAGTTGTACCAGCTAACGTAGTTACATGAAAAAAAAAATGAAGTAAACGCACATAATGACAGGTAGCCTTTCACCAGTAAATGCACATAAGAATCAGCTTTTCAGCAGTTAATGCACGTAATGACAGACAGCGTTTCCTCATTAAATGCACATAAGAGACAGCTTTTCACCAGTTAATGCACATAATGACAGACTGCGTTTCTGCAGTAAATGCACATAAAGGGACAGCTTTTCACCAGTTAATGCACGTAATGACAGACTGCGTTTCCGCAGTAAATGCACATAAGAGCCTGCTTTTCACCAGTTAATGCACGTAATGACAGACAGTTTCCCTATTAAATGCACATAAGAGCCTGCTTTTCACCAGTTAATGCATGTAATGACAGACAGTTTCCCCATTAAATGCACATAAGAGACAGCTTTTCACCAGTTAATTCACATAATGACAGACTGCGTTTCCGCAGTAAATGCACATAAGGGACAGCTTTTCACCAGTTAATGCACATAATGACAGACTGCGTTTCCGCAGTAAATGCACATAAGGGACAACTTTTCACCAGTTCATGCACATAATGACAGACAGTGTCCCCAGCATAGGTAGCCAGGTGTATAGATGTCCCCAGTATATGTAGCCAGGCGTATAGCTGTCCCCAGTATATGTAGTCAGGCTGGTGGTGGTGGGCTGGGGGCCCCAGGGTACCTCAAGCCTGACTGGTGGTGGGCTGGAGGCCTCATGCCTGCATGGCTGGTGGGCTGGGGTCCCAGGGAAGCTCAGGCCTGGTTAGTGGTGGTGGGCTGGGGGCCCCAGGGCAGCTCAGGCCTGGCTGGTGGTGGTGGGCTGGGGGCCCCAGGGCAGCTCAGGCCTGGCTGGTGGTGGTGGGCTGGGGGCCCCAGGGCAGCTCAGTGGGTGCCAGTGGGTGGGGAGGAGGGTGCCAGTGGGTGGGGAGGAGGGTACCTGTGGGTGGAAAGGAGGGTGCCACTGGGTGGGGAGGAGGGTGCCAGTGGGCAGGAGGAGGGTGTCAGTGGGTAGGAGGAGGGTGCCAGTGGGTGGGGAGGAGGGTACCTGTGGGTGGAAAGGAGGGTGACACTGGGTGGGGGAAAAAGGTGCCAGTGGGTAGGAGGAAAGTCTCAGTGGGTAGGAGGAGGGTGCCAGTGGGTGGGGAAGAGGGTGCCAGTGGGTAGGGGGGTCGTCAGTGGAGGGGGGAGAATGCCCGTGGGTGGGGAGGAAGGTGCCCCTGTGTGTGAGAAGATTGCCCTGGGGAGAGAAGACAGGAAGAAAATGATCGAGGCGCCAGCCGCGCTAATAAGGGATGCGGGAGCCTGCTTTATTCCTCCCTCCCTCCTCCCTTCCTCTGAATGCCTCCACCTGCTGTGAATGTCCCCCCCCCCCGTAGGCAGTGTGTGCGGAGCAGAGCGGAGCGGTAGGTCCTCTTACCGCAATCCATGCTCACCGGCAGACTAGTCTCCTGCTTCCTGTGACGTCATGGTAAACAGGAAGCAAGAGACTAGTTGCCGGTGAGCATGGATTGCGGTAAGAGGACCTACCGCTCGCTCCGCTCTGCTCCGCACACACTGCCTACGGGGGGGGACATTCACTGCAGGTGGGGGCATTCAGAGGAAGGGAGGAGGGAGGGAGGAATAAAGCAGGCTCCCGCATCCCTTATTAGCGCGGCTGGCGCCTCAATCATTTTTTGTCATCTGACAAGTACAGACTTGCGGTGGCCATGGCCAGAGAGGGGGGGGGGCTTTAAGAGGGGCTAACAAGTTGCCAGCTGGGGCTGAAGCCTGGGCAAGCCCCAGTGTAGCGCCGCCACTGATCACGGCACTTCTGCACTCACCACGCCAACAACCCACAATTCTTCAACATTACACTAATTGACTCAACTGATGCAAGTTTGTCAAACGCCTTCGAACAACTTAAAAAATATGAAATGTTCTGGATACAAACTATAAGAACCCTCAGCCCTGACGGTCTGAATGAAGTTCTGGAAAAAATTTACTAAAATACCTCCTATACCGTTTTTCTTTTATCTTGGTCACTCTCTTTTACCCTTTTTTTGTCTTGTTTTATGACTTTTTTTATTTATTTTATTCTATTTGTCCCAATAAGTTTTAGTGTAACATCGTCCATTTTTACAACTGCACCTCTGGCTTGATCATTATTTTACATACTTTTATGTCAAAAAGTGTAATTTGGTTTGATTGTTATGTTGCTACAATTGTCCAGGACTATTAAGTTGATCCATATTTGTTTATTATTGGTATGACCTTTTTCTTTTTAATTTGTAATTTTTGTTTTTTATATATATGTTTCTATTAATTTTTATGTTGCTTACATGTCCATTTATTCTATTAATTTTTATGTTGCTCTTACGTGTCTATTGATGCTTGTGTCTTAGGACGGGGTCATAACTTTTTGGTCCACTAGATGGCAGCTAAATACTTTTACACATCAATCCCTCTGTCAAATATACAAATTATATTCCCACTGGATCAAATCATTATACTTATTTAAATCTTAAAAAAGACCTTTACATATTCTTTTTTACTTAATTTATTATTTTGCCCGTTTACAGCATCCAAACACTCCTGGCCCTGGCCGGGATTTGAACCCTGGTCTCCAATGTCCAAGGCAGTGCCCTTAACCAGTACTCTATTCAGCCAGTACACCATACAGCTGCACATTTGGTCACCATAATACCTGCATCCGCCCCCCAACTACCCAATACAATGAACACAGGTGGCGAGAGCCCATTGGCTACTCACAAGCCCGCCCTACCCCCCCACACCCTTCCCAAAAACCCAACTCACTGAACACAGGTGGCGAGAGCCCATTGGCTGCTCGCACACTCGCCCTAACCCCGCCCACCTAACACCTCCCACACATCTAATTGGCCCTTTTAGCAAGAACCTGTATATATAAGGAGTTGAGCGTCCTCACCACTTCACTGAGGCGCTACACCTGCTATTGCCGAAATTCTGGTGAGTTCTTTATGTTATTTTATTTGCACGCTTTACCCTGTATTTCTGGCCCCCTGTTCTCTTCTCAATGCTCTATTACCCATTACTCTTGCTGACATATACCCTTTTCCATTACCAATACCACTCATTGCAAATCTGTGTAAAATAACACCCCATAGCCCATTACTATCACGAGCACCATAGCCTCTACCCCCTATTGTTTACTTGCACACCCAACTCTTTTATGCCATCTCCACGAAGCAATTTTTCATATGGTATGCTTTATGATATGCAATATATTGATATGCAAATTTGTCACTGCAGAATTCACTATAGCATAATGTACTGTCTCTTGTCTACAGTTTTGTCCCCACGTTTATTGCCTGATGAAGCGGGCTGGGCCTGCGAAACGCATTGCACTTTTTTGGGGTACTATTTAATAAATGTGATTGCTGCTATTCAGATAGTCTTTCGTGTCTGCTTTATGGAGGTAAGTCCACCGCTTCCTCCCAGCAAATTTTAAAGTTTTTATCCGCTTTTATCCTGCTGGCGCCTCTGTTCTCCTACTGCTAAAGGGGTTAAGGGAGTCATCTGGTTACCTATACTGAAGGGGGGAGGCTGGTGACAGTGGCCTAGGGTGGTAAAGAGTAACATGTACTTCAACTAACCGCTGATCACTGTGTCTGAAAAAGAACTAGTGGTGCCTGGGTGATATTTGTCTAATAATAACTGTATAGACGTGCTGTAGGAATGTTCTGCCCACAGAGAGGGAGGGAGGAAGGCAGACAACTGCAAACTGAAACTCAAACTATAAATAACAGAAGTACCTAAGACTACAGAATTATAAAAGGAAGTAAAGCTAAAAACACTTGTGTTTGTTGAGTTCAAACAAAGGAGCCTCCAAACAGGGGCGTAGCAATAGGGGTTGCAGAGGTAGCGACCGCATCGGGGCCCTTGGACCAGAGAGGCCCTGAAGGGCCCACCCTCAGCTACAGTATTAGCTCTCTATAGGTCCTGTGCTCATAATAATCACTTCTATAGATGCTTTCAATAGTGGTAATCATTAACAAGTTGCTCCCTATGCCTTTCTTGCACCTCTGACACTGTAGTTGCCATTGGCAGGTTTTGGTGCGCCGTATAAATTCTTACGTATAGTGCTTGGGGGGCCCCATTTTAAAACTTGCATCGGGGCCCACAGCTCCTTAGCTACGCCACTGCCTCCAAATACTATTCAACACCCTCTGCAGCTACGGTTGGAGCACAAGCAGGAAAATAAGACTTGCAAAACATTGTTTTATCTCCTGACCTCACAGCAAAATCATACAACATAGATGCTTTCACCTTTCAACTGTTGACTATCAGCAATATAGGTGACTTAGATGTTTAGATTTTATTTTTTAAAGAAAACACAGAATTTATTTTTAAACATATCCACTATACAGTATGTCGTAGAAGAAGCTTTGGTGGAAGACTATTGGTAGAAAGGCAGTTGGTACTGCAGCAGTATGTAGTCAGCATGGAAGGGGATTAGGCAGGTAAGACACACCTCACCCACAGTGTTGTAACTTGCATGCTCTGATCCAAGGGAAGTACATACATGGAAGTAGGAGAAGGGGCAGGAATCATCGGCACTGCAATGTACATTTATTCTTCAATAAGTGAGGCACAGTCCGAATGCATAAATACAAAACAGTAGTGCAGCATACATGGACATACCGGTGCTCAGAGGTGTGATGGTGACGGTGGGTGCTGGGCACTGCTCGCCTGACAGCCGTTTTGCACTATTTCGCGCTTCTACGGAGGCTGGAGGGCAAACTCCGACTATCCAGGTTTAAATAGGCTCTAAGGACGGCATTAGGTGTGTCTACGCCTGTAAAATCTGCCTACTTCCTTTAAGGGCAGCAAATAGCACAGTGGAATGCATATGTGTTCCACCAAAACTTCCTGCTGCTGGCCTCACCTCCCTCTTATGGCATCCTTCGCAGACCAAACTTATTAGATGGCTGGAAAATGCTATTGCATGCATTGGATGCCAATGGAGGGATAGGTGCCATCTAGTGGCTAAATAAAATATGACTGGTGAGGGAAAAATGTGTATATATAGTGCATTTAAATTAAGGCAGGGACTGGAGCAGTAGACGCCACTCTAAGTGGCATAGCGTGCTACAGTGACTGCATATTATGCTTGGTGCACATAGAAAAGTGCAGATTGTGCATACGTAGAAAAATCTATAAAAATATATAAATGCAAAATGATGTGATACTTTATGCAATACACCATATTAGTCAAAAGTGGCAAAGGTGGGGACTGGGTGGGAATAGACTGGTTTAAAATGATGCTCTGGCATCATATGTATCTGGAGGGACTGGAGAGGAGGCAAATGGCCTGGATTGGTGTAACCCCACTGTTTGTACCATCAGATGGTTACATTAGCAAGAGTAAAGGAGGGGAAGGAAGGAAGGGAGGTAAATAGGGTGGGAGAGGAGGGAAAAAAGGGGGAGAGGGAAGGATAAAGGGGAAACGGGAGGGATATAGGGGGCGGGGGGAACCGGGAAAGCAACAGGAACATTGTCAGACGTTGACACTTAAGTGGTAATTAGTAAAAATCTATGAGATATGTGATTCGGATAGCGGCATTGATTTGGAAGGGGTAGCAGTAGCTAATGGCAGAAGTGATGCTAAAAGCTTTTTAATAAATCTAGCATCATTTGCTTAATCTAGAAAAACGGTGGGTGCTAGGGTTTTAGAGACGAATCTCGAGAGACTGAATGACAAGGAGGTAATACTACCCTGGACTGTAACCACCCTGCAGCAATATAAAGATGATCAAATCATAGCAAGATGCTTCAGGAGATACGCAAAGCCATCCAAGTACCAAGACGACAATGAATTCGTCAAAAAGTAGAAAACAGCGCACATGGAATACGCAACTAGGCTGTGCAATTTCATCCTGTAACGTTCCCAACAAGAACACATCAAGATGTTTGAGGAGCTCAGTATAATTAAGTTCCAGCATCAAGGTCGTGCTGACCATATACAATATTCGAAAACACTTAAGAGAATTGATTATAAACGAACTATCATCTAAGGCACTATTAAAGAACGCAAGCTGCGAAACAGAGACATGTCTACATAGATTGTTACTAATTACCATTTAAGTGTCAACGTCTGACAATATTCCTGTTGCTTTCCCGGTTCCCCCCGCCCCCTATATCCCTCCCGTTTCCCCTTTATCCTTCCCTCTCCCCCTTTTTTCCCTCCTCTCCCACCCTATTTACCTCCCTTCCTTCCTTCCCCTCCTTTACTCTTGCTAATGTAGCCATCTGATGGTATAAACAGTGGGGTTACACCAATCCAGGCCATTTGCCTCCTCCCCAGTCTCTCCAGATACATATGATGCCAGAGCATCATTTTAAACCAGTCTATTCCCACCCAGTCCCCACCTTTGCCACTTTTGACTAATATGGTGTATTGCATAAAGTATCACATCATTTTGCATTTATATATTTTTATAGATTTTTCTACGTATGCACAATCTGCACTTTTCTATGTGCACCAAGCATAATATGCAGTGTATACTAAAAGGATAGAGAAAAGGACGGGAAGACACCGGGAGCCCAATCTGGTGTAGTATCGCACGGAGAGATATCGTAATTAGTAGGAAAAGATTATATATACTCACAAAGCTAGGTTGCACTCAAGGCAACCAATCTGTCTCGCATGTGGGGAAGTACCGTCCCCACTCGGCCTTGTGAGGTAGGGTCGATGGTCGCAGCTCCTCAAAACGATACCACCTGCCAAGGTGGTGACCCCTGATCCCAGGGGAAATTCTCGGTACGGGAGGGTAGGAGGCGCCCTTAGAGGTACTATTGATCAGGCTTAAATTGGAGTTTACCAATGGTTATACGGATTGTTGTGTGTAAAGGAAACACACCAATTTTCGTAAGAAATCTATATATAGTTTTTTGGGTAATGGACGTATTGATACTAAACAGTTATTGATATAAGTGATTGGAATGATCCTACCTTAAAGAGTAGTCAAATCCATTAGTGTAAAATTTTTTGAATTTATTGTAGCACTTAAAATGACAACGCGTTTCGCGGCTGAAACCGCTTCATCAGGTCGTATGTTGTGCCTTTAAATAACACACCTCTGAGCTTGGGCGCCTTTCAATACGTCCATTACCCAAAAAACTATATATAGATTTCTTACGAAAATTGGTGTGTTTCCTCCTTGGTCTGCGAAGGATGCCATAAGAGGGAGGTGAGGCCAGCAGCAGGAAGTTTTGGTGGAACACATATGCATTCCACTGTGCTATTTGCTGCCCTTAAAGGAAGTAGGCGGATTTTACAGGCATAGACACGCCTAATGCCGTCCTTAGAGCCTATTTAAACCTGGATAGTGGGAGTTTGCCCTCCAGCCTCCGTATAAGCGCAAAATAGTGCAAAACGGCTGTCAGGCGAGCAGTGCCCAGCACCCACCGTCACCATCACACCTCTGAGCACCGGTATGTCCATGTATGCTGCACTACTGTTTTGTATTTATGCATTCGGACTGTGCCTCACTTATTGAAGAATAAATGTACATTGCAGTGCCGATCATTCCTGCCCCTTCTCCTTCTTCCTGGTGGAAGACTATTCAACATTATCACAGCCAACAAAGCAAAACCCTCTCCCAACAGCCAAACCTCTCCTCCTCCAACCACAAGGGGTTCCTATGAGTGTTTCATAGGGAAAAACTGTCTACAAAAAGTCTGTATGGGCTATGAAAACATTATTGTTAAAAATCCTGTTGAGCTAAACTTTCCCCACAAACAAGGTCCTCTGTGCTCCTTAATAAATCAGTGGACCTTCTGCGTAGTGTTGGGCGAACACCTGGATGTTCGGGTTCGGGTCCATTCTGCCGAACATGGGCCAGATGTTCAGGCATGTTCGGCCCGAACCCGGAAGTCAATGGGACCCCCGAACATGCCGCTTTTGGGGGCCCTATGGGGTCGCAGGCATAAGGGGGGAGCATGCCCCGATCGCGGAGGGGGGGTCGGAAATTCTCCCCACCCCCTCCGCTAGCGCTCCCCCCTCTGCCCGCTTCCCCATAAAAAAAGTTTGCGGAAAGTTAATAGTACCTGGTGGCTGGCTGGCTGTGGTGAGATGAGTGAGGAGGAGTCCGACTAGGAGACGCGTTGAGGCCGGGCAGCGGGCGGTTCAGCGGTAGTACCCTTGTGGTACTTCCGCCCTTTCTCTGACCTCACGTCCTCTACGTGATGACGCATACAAGGGTACTACCGCTGAACTGCCCGCTGCCCGGCCTCAACGCGTCTCCTAGTCACTGCCAGCCAGCCAGCCACCAGGTACTATTAACTTTCCGCAAACTTTTTTTATGGGGAAGCGGGCAGAGGGGGGAGCGCTAGCGGAGGGGGTGGGGGGAATTTCCGACCCCCCCCCCCCCGCGATCGGGGCATGCTCCCCCCTTATGCCTGGGACCCCATAGGGGGTCCGTATTCGGGCGAACACGGCATTGAGTTCGGGGGGCATTGAGTAGTTCGGGCGAACCCGAACTAAAAGGCCGAACACCATCAGGTGTTCGGTCGAACTCGAACAGCACCCGAACAGGGTGATGTTCTGCAGAACCCGAACAGTGGCGGACACTGTTCGCCCAACACTACTTCTGCGCTCCAGGTCCAGCCTCGGGAAACACATTTTTGTGAATAGTATGCCATTGAACCTCATATAGAATAACGTGGCAAACTAAAAGCGTACCTGATATCCCGGGGTCTGGAGAAGCCACAGGCAGTTGTCTGCGCTGTTTGTTGGTGACACTGTAGCATTGTCAGAAGAGAAGATACCAGAGGGTCCCAGAAGCTTTGTTCTGCACAGATCTGCATCAAGAGAGAGATGTTAGGAATGGACTTACTGATCCCCAGAGAGTCCATAGCATCAGGAGAGGAGGGAGAGTCATTAGCATCAGGAAAGGAGAGAGAGTACATAGCATCAGGAGAGGAGAGAGAGTCCATAGCATCAGGAGAGGAGAGTCCATAACAGCAGGAGAGGAAAGTCCAAAACATCAGGAGAGGAGAGACCATAGCATCAGGAGAGGAGAGTCCATAGCATCAGGGAGGAGAGACAGTAGCATCAGGAGAGGGGACAGAGTCCATTGCATCATGAGAGGAGAGTCCATAGCATCAGGAGAGGAGAGACTATACCATCATGAGAGAAGACTCCATAGCATCTGGAGAGAAGAGTCCATAACAACAGGAGAGAGGATTCCATTGCATCAGGAGAGGAGAGTTCATAGCTCCAGGAGAGGAGAGTCCATAGCATCAGGAGAGGAGAGACCAAAGCATCAGGAGAGGAGAGTCTATAGCTTCAGGAGAGGAGAGTTCATGGCATCAGGAGAAGAGAGTCCAAAGCATCAAGAGAGGAGAGTCCATAACATCAGGAGAGGAGAGTCCATGGCATCAGGAAAGGAGAGTTTATAACATCATGAAGGAGAGTCCATAGCATCAGAAGAGGAGGGAGAGTCCATAGCATCAGGAGAGGAGAGAGCATAGCATCAGGAGAGGAGAGTCCATAGGATCAGGAGAGGAGAGTCCATAGCATCAGGAGAAGAGAGTCCATAGCATCAGGAGAGGAGAGTCTATAGCATCAGGAGAAGAGAGTCCATAGCATCAGGAGAGGAGAGGAGAGTCCATAACATCAGGGGAAGAGAGTCCATAGCATCAGGAGAGGAGAATCCATAGCATCAGAAGAGGAGAGTCCATAGCATCAGGAGAGGAGAGTCCATAGCATCAGGAGAGGAGAGTGCATAACATCAGGAGAAGAAAGACTATAGCATCAGGAGAGGAGAGTCCATAGCATCAGGAGAGGAGAGTCTATAGCATCAGGAGAGGAGAGTCCATAGCATCATGAGAGGAGAGTCTATAGCATCATGAGAGGAGAGTCCATAGCATCAGAAGAGGAGAGTCCATAGCAACAGTAGAGGAGAGTCTATAGCATCAGGAGAGGAGAGTCCATAGTATCAGTAGAAGATGGAGAGTCAATAGCACCAGGAGAGAAGGGAGAGTCCATAGCATCAGGAGAGGAGAGTCCATAGTATCAGGAGAGGAGAGCCCATAGCATCAGGAGAGGAGAGTCCATAGCAACAGTAGAGGAGAGTCTATAGCATACGGAGAGGAGAGTCCATAGTATCAGTAGAAGATGGAGAGTCAATAGCACCACAAGAGGAGCGAGAGTCCATAGCATCAGGAGAGGAGAGTATATATAGCATCAGGAGAGGAGAGTCCATAGCATCAGGAGAGGAGAGTGCATAGTATCAGAAGAGGAGAGTGCATAGTATCAGGAGAGGAGAGTTCATAGAATCAGGAGAGGAGAGTCCATAGAATCAGGAGAGGAGAGTCCATAGCATCAGGAGAGAAGAGACCATAGCATCAGGAGAGGAGAGTGCATAGTATCAGGAGAGGAGAGACCATAGCATCAGGAGAGGAGAGTCCATAGCATCAGGAGAGAGGAGACCATAGCATCAGGAGAGGAGAGTCCATAGCATCAGGAGAGGAGAGCCCATAGCATCCGGAGAGGAGAGTCCATAGCATCAGGAGAGGAGAGTCCATAGCATCAGGAGAGGAGAGTCCATAGCATCAGTAGAGGAGAGTATATATAGCATCAGGAGAGGAGAGACCATACCATCAGTAGAGGAGAGTATATATAGCATCAGGAGAGGAGAGACCATAGCATCAGGAGAGGAGAGACCATAGCATCAGGAGAGGAGAGACCATAGCATCACGAGAGGAGAGTCCATAGCATCATGAGAGGAGAGTCCATAGTATCAGGAGAGAAGAGTCCATAGTATCAGGAGAGGAGGGAGAGTCCATAGCACCAGGAGAGAAGGTGGGAGATTCCATAGCATCAGGAGAGGAGAGTCCAAAGCATCAAGAGAGGAGAGTCCATAACATCAGGAGAGGAGAGTCCATAACATCAGGAGAAGAGAGACTATAGCATCAGGAGAGGAGAGTCCATAGCATCAGGAGAGGAGAGTCCATAGCATCAGGAGAGGAGAGTCCATAGCATCAGGAGAGGAGAGTCCATAGCATCAGGAGAGGAGAGTCCATAGCATCAGGAGAGGAGAGTGCATAGCATCAGGAGAGGAGAGTGCATAGCATCAGGAGAGGAGAGTGCATAGCATCAGGAGAGGAGCGTCCATAGTATCAGGAGAGGAGAGTCCATAACATCAGGAGAGGAGAGACCATAGCATCAGGAGAGGAGAGTCCATAGCATCAGGTGAGGAGAGACCATAGCATCGGGAGAGGAGAGTCCATAGCATCGGGAGAGGAGCGTCCAAAGTATCAGGAGAGGAGAGTCCATAACATCAGGAGAGGAGAGACCATAGCATCAGGAGAGGAAAGTCCATAGCATTAGGAGAGGAGAGACCATAGCATCAGGAGAGGAGAGGCCATAGCATCAGGAGAGGAGAGACCATAGCATCAGGCGAGGAGAGACCATAGAATCAGGCGAGAAGAGACCATAGCATCAGGAGAGGAGTGTCCATAGTATCAGGAGAGGAGAGTCCATAGCATCAGGAGAGGAGAGTCCATAGCATCAGGAGAGGAGAGTCCATAGCATCAGGAGAGGAGAGACCATAGCATCAGGAGAGGAGAGTCCATAGCATCAGGAGAGGAGAGACCATAGCATCAGGAGAGCCCATAGCATCAAGAGAGGAGGGTCCATAGCATCAGGAGAGGAGAGACCATAGCATCAGGCGAGGAGAGACCATAGCATCAGGAGAGGAGAGACCATAGCATCAGGAGAGGAGAGACCATAGCATCAGGAGAGGAGCGTCTATAGCATCAGGAGAGGAGAGACCATAGCATCAGGAGAGGAGAGTCCATAGCATCAGGAGAGGAGCGTCCATAGCATCAGGAGAGGAGCATCCATAGCATCAGGAGAGGAGAGTCCATAGCATCAGGAGAGGAGAGACCATAGCATCAGGAGAGGAGCATCCATAGCATCAGGCGAGGAGAGACCATAGCATCAGGAGAGGAGAGACCATAGTATCAGGAGAGGAGAGTCCATAGCATCAGGAGAGGAGAGACCATAGCATCAGGAGAGGAGCATCCATAGTATCAGGAGAGGAGAGCCCATAGCATCAGGAGAGGAGAGACCATAGTATCAGGAGAGGAGAGTCCATAGCATCAGGAGAGGAGAGTCCATAGCATCAGGAGAGGAGCATCCATAGCATCAGGCGAGGAGAGACCATAGCATCAGGAGAGAAGAGTCCATAGCATCAGGAGAGGAGAGACCATAGCATCAGGAGAGGAGAGACCATAGTATCAGGAGAGGAGAGCCATAGCATCAGGAGAGGAGAGTCCATAGCATCAGGAGAGGAGAGTCCATAGCATCAGGAGAGGAGAGACCATAGCATCAGGAGAGGAGAGTGCATAACATCAGGAGAGGAGAGACCATAGCATCAGGAGAGGAGAGACCATAGCATCAGGAGAGGATAGACCATAGCATCAGGAGAGGAGAGTCCATAGCATCAGGAGAGGAGAGACCATAGCATCAGGAGAGGAGCGTCCATAGCATCAGGAGAGGAGCGTCCATAGCATCAGGAGAGGAGAGACCATAGCACCCTTCCCCTGGGAGCTCTATAACCCACGAACAGGCAGTCAGCTTTAGGGGGGGGGGGGGTAATTTACACCCCCCCCTGGGAGCTCTATAACATAGGTACTGCCCCGGCTGTCGGCTATGGGGGGGGGGGTAATTTTTACACCCTCCACTTGGGGGCTCTATAACTCAGGAACTGCCCTGGCTGTCGGCTATAGGGGAATCTTTGCGCACAGAGCACTATGTGATGTTTCCCTGAACTATTTACGTTACATATAGGATTAACTTCATGTTTCCCCTGTTTATATGTTACTGCTTGAAAAAGGATCTTAGAATAATAAAAAAACTACCTGTACATTGTTTTCGAAGACAATCCGCTATATTCTACCGCAGTCCGGGGCTGTTTATGCAGCCGGTTTCTCCTCTAGGTGGCAGTGAGAGTGTTAGGCTTGGTGGTGTATTCTCCACAGTCAGCATGCAACGCATGAGCTGGCGTGGAGGAGGTACACACACTAGCACCAGGAAACAGGCTATCCCTAGTATAGTGGAGGGGAGGACTGACTCCAATAGGAGATTGTGGCGCACAGAGCTGGTGCAGATCTGACAGCCACAAACAATGCTTTCGTTATAACGTCTCAGCGCAAAGTAGCGCCGAGCGCATAAACCAGAACTGAGGAGATCAGGACAGGTAGACAGAATGAACGCTTGCTAGCTAGCGGCTACTTAGCGACAGCAAGCGTCCAAAACCAGACAGACTGGAATGAGGCAGCCAATGCGATGCGGCGATGGCGTGCCTCACAAAGACAGGACAGGACAGTCAGAAAATAGCAGGATTAAGATAGATGAACGTAACACAGATAAATATACAATAAGTATGTTTTCCTAGCGTATTACAATTACAGCTATCAATGAAACTATTTGTAACGTCTGACTAACATATGTATATATCGGCAATGAACCGATATATGACATAAGCAGGAACGCTAACTAGGAATGGAGTAACACAGGGAACAGGACTCAGAAGGATTTGCTATCTCTTCGCAGAGATGAACGCAATCCACAAACGGTAACAGAACAGGATTCAGAAGTATTCGTTATCTCTTCGCAGAGATGAACGCAATCCACAAACAGTAACAGAACAGGATTCAGAAGGATTCGTTATCTCTTCGCAGAGATGAACGCAATCCACAAACAGAACCAGGAGCAGGGTAACTACCTCAGCACGGGTGGTCACGGTACGCGCAACCTACCAAAACGTGCTGGAAAGCTGACTAACTGCACACAGGATATAAACAGTTCGTGTACGTATACATCAGCGACACTGATGTATTAACGTAACACAAATACAAGGAAAATAATAAACGTGCTGGTATGCATATATATTGGCAATGAACCAATATATAATGCAAAGACCAGCAAAGTATCTTAATAACAAGAAACACGATCGGGGGCTAAAGCGACAGCAAGGCAGGCTTAAGCTGAAGCTATGAAAACCCAAGGAAACCCTGCAGGAAGCAGATCTTTATACTGAGGTCATCCAATGGGAGCAGACATGCAGATTCCCACACAGGTGAATGATAATCAGTCACAAGCTGACAGCAGGGAAAGACAGACAAAGCTATGCAACTTGCATGGAAATAGATCAGAACTGCCTGAGCTGCAGCACTACTACTTCCAGTAATAGCTGCTGCAGCAGCGATCATTACACAGAGAAAATAACACAGAGAAAGAGAGAAGCCCGGCATGCTAGGATGTTGTGCAGACAGTGGGCAGCCCTGTTATCGTGCTGCTATTGTCAGAGGCATGCTCTGTAGCAATAAACTTACTGCAGCTATAGAAGTCATTTATCCTCCTGACATCCAGGCTGCTGAGTCCGTCCGTCTGTCCGATGGTTACAGTGCTGTCCGGTATGGGCACCATAGAGTCCTCTCCACTTGTATTGGAGTACACCCACCTAGAGGTGCAACAAGGCATTACATTCAATGATACAATCAGGGCCCGTTCTAAACTTTTTGCTGCCTGAAGCATACTTGTGAGGATGCCCCCCCCCCCCACCCCCATCCAATTTGGATTGATTGCACAGCATCTGACAATTTGCACCACACGTTATAGCTGCAGTGCAACCAAAAAAATAAAACCCTTGGTATAGGTAGGCAGGTAGGTAGCCTTTTATAGGTGCCCCCTGTATAGGAAGCCAGGTATTGATGCCCCCAGTATAGGTAGCCAGGTATGGGTGCCCCCAGTATAGGTAGCCACATATAGTTGCCCCAGTATAGGTCAGCCAGGCATAGGTGCCCCCAGTATAGATTAGCTAGGTAGGTGCTTCCAGTATAGGTTAGCCAGGCATAGGTGCCCCTTATGTGCCCTAGAAACAATGGCACTTAAGGCAGTGGCCTTTACTGTCTATGCCTAAAAACTTCTCCTAGAGCAAATCCCCTTCCTAAAGCTTACCTTAACCATCCCCCAGGCACTAACCCCCTTCCTGATGACTAACCTTAGCAATGCCCAGCTCAATTCGCCTTCCTAATGACTTACCTTAACCACCAACCCCCCAGGTGCCACATTTCCTGTTGCCATAGTTTGGTGATGTACAAATGTTTCTGCCACTTTATCCGATCAACCTTGTTCCAATGTCAGTAAGCTTAAATGGTAACCAAGGCAACAGTTTTTAATTGACAAGAGTGAAATCTTACTAAAAAGAGGTTTTGGGGTTTTATTTTTGGGGGGTTGGGGAAGCATGGAAAGTCTTAGATTTGACAATGCCCTAAGCAAAACTTGACTTTGATGCCCCCAGGACTTCAGCCCCCACACTGGGTCATTAAAAGATACACACTGGGGCATATTCACTAAATTGAGATAAAATTGGGAATCTGGCCACTTCAGCACTGGGACGGCACCGAGTAACGAGTATTTTACCCACCGGAATTTCCAGCGGCAGCAGAGTGAGTCATCATATGGCCAGGGTTGCTTGTTATGACCTCGTGACCATGAGTTTTTTTTGTTTTTTTTTTGCGATCACGAATGCACTCGTTACCCGACTCGTGATCACTAGTCGTAATTTGTGATTAAAAACCCGCCAACTTTAGCGGTTAATATCAAAGCCCTCTAACATGCTAGAAACACAAATTTGCCAGATATGTTAAGAAGAACAGTGCGAACAAGAGAAAAACATTTTTTTTTTTCAAAAAGACCTTATAGTTTTTGAGAAAATCAATTGTAAAGTTTCAATGGAAAAAAGAGTGCATTTAAATGTGGTAAATGACAGTTAATGTATTTACCGCATTTAAATATATAAATTTTTCCTTTGACACTTTAAAAAAAAATTCTCAAAAACTATAAAGTCTTTAAAAAAAAAATCCTATTGTTCCCACTAGGATAACAGAGGCGCCAACAGGATAAAAAAACACTAAAAGAACTTAAAAACCCATCTTGGTAATAGAGGAAGCAGTGGTGGCCTCACCTCCTCCAAGCAGAACACACGACTGTGAATTTTCAGTCAAAACAATTTTATTGGATACGCCAAAAAAAGTGCAACGCGTTTTCAGTGTTGATAATACTGGCAGATGCTGTTTACTCCTATTTGTTATTGCCTGATGAAGCGGGTTTGTATCCCGTGAAACGCGTTGCACTTTATTTGGAGTATCCAATAAAATTGTTTTGACTGAAAATCCACAGTCGTGTGTTCTGCTTGGAGGGGGTGAGTCCACCACTGCCTCCTCTATTACCAAGATGGGTTTGTAAGATCTTTTAGTGTTTTTTATCCTATTGGCGCCTCTGTTATCCTATTATCTACATCAAGTCCACCCTTGGTGGAGGGTTGTACCCTTCCTTCTTCTGCTACTACAGAGAGCGACTTCTTATTCCTGACTGGGGTCAGGACAATCTCCCCACCTGCTGTGACAGTGGTTGCCTAATGGTAACCCTGGTTTGTGAGTATTAAACTAATATTATTACTCTATCAATTATACCTTACCAGTGCATACTACACTATATTGGGCTCTTGGTGTTCTCTCTTTTTCTCTTGTCCCCACTGTTCTTCTCAACACATCTGGCTCATGTTTCTAGCATAGAAATAGCACAAAGCCTGAGTCAAACAGTTCAAACACAGATAATTCCTTGTAAGTGGACTAATAACACTTAACTTTTAATAATTACATTAAAAGGGTTTTCCAAAAGGCTGGCACATAATTATTGTCAACAAAACTTGCTAATGATGTTGGGACCGTAGTAATTGCATATTAGTAGGAATAAAATCCGAACTCCACAAACATCCCAAGATAATAAATATTTACACCTACCACCATATAAACCCAACATGTTTCACTTCATGAAGAAGCTTTTTCAAGGGAAAGTGCAAACAAACATTATAAATAATCACCAGAACTGAGACATATAGCGTGCAGGCTGAAAGTAGCAGCAGATGTAATCTTAGCCTACTGTACTTGCTATGTCTCATTTATTGTGATTATTTATAATGTCTGTTTGCACCTTAGCACTTTCACTATTGCACTTTCCCATGACGGGCCCTGAGTTTATGTTGAGTAAGAGAGGGTCCCCCCATCATGCAGAGTGTGCACTGTAAGGGGAGATGTAATGCACCTCTCCATCTACACAGGAGGAATCACCTCATGGGTTGGGCAGAGCTTCGCTGTGGATTGGGGGTTGTGGCAATTTTGGGGGCAGAGCTTAACAGCAGTTTCCTGTACCCGGAATAGGAAGAATATTTGCTTAGGAAGGTAACAACAAGGAACTCCTTAGCCTTTTGTGCTGGGAAAGTGTTTCTAAAATAATTGTATCATTTTAGTACTTAGAACCAAGCAAATATTATGCTTTTTGTAAACAAGTCAGCAATAGAGATGGCCCGACCGGTTCACCCGGCGGGTAGTTTGCGCAAACTTCAGCTGTTTACGTCAGCAGCGGGGCGTGGAATTAGTTTGAAAAAAAATTGTGTTCGCATTTTTCCCATAGACTTTAATGGCAGGCGAGCGTCCGCCGACTTTAATGGGTAACAGCTAAGCCCCCTTACGTGCTAGAAACACCACATTTGCAGGGTATATGGAGGGGGATAGTGACTACAAGAGGAAAACATTTTTTTGTAAATACCTTATTGTTTTTGAGAAAAATCGATTTTAAAGTTCTTCTTCTGACCATGGGAAAATTTAAATCCCGCCGACTTTAGCGGTTAATGGCAAAGCCCCCTTGAGTGCCAGAAACACGAAATTTGCAGGTTATATGGAGGTGCTCCATTGTATGGGGGGCTCCGGGGAGAGGGGTGGCCAATAGGGATGGTCGGAAATGCCAATTTCCGATTCCGCGGTAAATCCGCATTCCGCCATTGCCAATTACCGATTCCGCTTTCCGCTACCAATTTCCGCATTACAATGCGGAATTTCCGCCGGAAATCATGGAAATTCCACATAACATTTAACATTTAACATAGATTTTCTCAAAAACTATAAGGTCTTTTTGACAGATGCAGATTTTCTGCATTTTACATTACAGTAAAAATCAGCTGACTTTAGCGGTTAATAGCAAAGCCCCTGTAAGTCCTAGAAACACCAAATTGTCAGGGTTTATTAAACTGAATCTTGTGAACAAGATGCAAAAAAAGTTTTCAAAAAGACCTTATTGTTTTTGAGAAAATCGATGTTAAAGTCGGGTGGAATTTCCACGATTTCCGGTGGAAATTTCTGCGATTTCCGGCGGAAATCCGCATACCGCGCTTGCATTACCGATTTCCGCATTCCGATGCGGAAATGCAATTTCCGATCGGAATTTCGGAAATTGCATTTCTGCGGAATCCGAATGAGCATCCCTAGTGGCCAAGCCTCCCCCTCCCCCCGGAGCCCTTGTCCAATCCATGGACAAGGGGCTCCTCCCCACCTCCGGTGCCCCAGGAGGAGGTGGGGGTGACGACTCCCAGGGGGGGGGGGGTTCATGGTGGCATATGGGAGTCCACTTTAAGAAGGGGACCCCAGATGCCTGCCTCATTTCTCCTGGGAGGGGGGCTCCCAGGAGAAATGAGTATAGGGGTACAAAGTACGCCTTACCTATTTCCATAAAGGGTTAAATGAAATAAAAACACAACAATGAAAAAAGTCCTTTTTTAATCTTAATTAACCAGAAATACTTACCTGTACCTTTAAGAAAATGTTACCACGCCAATATCCTCGGAAATTAGCCCACGCCAATATTCTCTCATCTTGCGACCTTGATTGAAGATCTCCGCTGACCTGCACAACTGCCGCCACACACCGCCGGTCCCCACGTCACTGTCCCCCTCCATGTATCCTGGAAATTTGGTATTTCTAGCATGTAAGGGGGCTTAGCTATTAACCGTTAAAGGCGGCGGGCGTTCGCCTGCCATTAAGGTCTATGGCGGACCACCTGTTCGCAGACTTTTGCGAAAGTTCGCGTCCACGGACCCAAAATCGGAGGTTCGCGACATCTCTAGTCAGCACTGCTTATTTCTATTTACTTTTTTTTTTCTCCACAATATTTTTTATTGAAAGAATAACAGAATATTACATAACAGTATATACTGGATAATTTCTCAGAAAATATGTCAATTGCGTCATACTTTATATACATTGAAAGGAAATAATTAGCAGGTTAGGTCACTTGTAAACAATTAAGGACAAGAACAAATAGTGTAAGTTTTCAGTAGGAAATAGTTAAAGAGACACTGAAGCGAAAAAAAAAATATATGATATAATGAATTGGTTGTGTACTATGAATAATTACTACTTACATCCTCATATACAGTGGGTTGCAAAAGTATTCGGCCCCCTTGAAGTTTTCCACATTTTGTCACATTACTGCCACAAACATGAATCAATTTTATTGGAATTCCACGTGAAAGACCAACACAAAGTGCTGTACACGTGAGAAGTGGAACCAAAATCATACATGGAAATCTTTTTGTAGCCTAAGCCTGCTTTAAATTTCTCAATAACTTTATCCCTGACCTTTCTGGTGTGTTCTTTGGGCTTCATGGTGTTGTTGCTCCCAAGATTCTCTTAGACAACCTCTGAGGTCATCACAGAGCAGCTGTATTTGTACTGACATTAGATTACACACAGGTGCACTCTATTTAATCATTAGCACTCATCAGGCAATGTCTATGGGCAACTGACTGCACTCAGACCAAAGGGGGCTGAATAACAACAACAACAAATAACATTTGTAAAGCGCTTTTCTCCCGTAGGACTCAAAGCGCATAAGCATGGCTCAGACCATCGTGGTACAGAGGAAGTTTTTTATAAGTCCGGAAATGCCAGGCTAAACAGGTGGATTTGAATAGCTCCAGGGATGGTGCTGTCTTTACTTGGTGTGGCAGGGAGTTCCAAAGAGTAGGGGCAGCATGACAGAAGGCTCTATCTCCAGATTTTTTGAGGTGCACTCTGGGAGTGATCAAGTTTATAGAACTTGCTGATCTGAGGTTGTGAGAGGTGTGGTGCAGCTTCAGCAAGTCCTTCATGTATCCAGGGCCCAGATTGTGCAGGGATTTGAATGTCAGCAGTCCAATCTTGAAGAGTATTCTCCATTCTACTGGTAGCCAGTGCAGTGAGCGAAGGATCGGTGCAATGTGACAGTGGCGAGGCTGGTTTGTTAGCAATCTGGCAGCAGCATTCTGCACTAATTGCAGGCGACACAGGTCCTTTTTGGGGAGGCCAGCATAAAGGGCATTGCAGTAGTCCAGCCGTGATGTGACGAAGGCGTGAACTAGGGTTGGGAGATCCTCTGGGGGAATCAGATGTTTAATCTTTGCAATGTTCTTCAGAAGAAAGTAGGAAGATTTAACTACAGATGAAATTTGGTTTCTGAAACTCAATTCCCCATCGATTAGTACGCCAAGGCTGCGCACAAGGTTGGAGCTGTTTATGTCTGAATTCCCAATCCTGATTGGTGTTGCTTTAGGATAGAGCTGTTTTGATGGCGAGCGCTGGTTTTATTCGACAAAAAGGACCTCAGTTTTGTCAGCATTCAGTTTCAACCAGTTATCATTCATCCATGCCTGTAGCTCAGCTAAGCAAGAGTTTATTTTTGGAGTAGGGTCTGTTCCACCAGGTTTGAAGGACAGGTATAGCTGTGTGTCATCGGCGTAGCAGTGGTACGTCAGGCCATGTCGTTGGATAAGTGTACCGAGTGGCAACATGTAGATTGCAAACGGCAGAGGGGATAGGATTGATCCTTGTGGCACTCCGAATTGTAGAGGTGCAGGTTTGGACATTATAGGTCCTAGGGATAATCTCTGTGTTCTGTCAGTCAGGAATGATCTGAACCACTGGAGGACTGATCCACTGATGTCACAGTACTCCTGCAGTCTGTTAAGCAGGATTTCATGGTCAACTGTATCAAAAGCCGCTGAGAGGGGAGGCGCATGCGCGAGCCGCGGGAGATGGCCGCATAGGAGAGGAGCTCCGTATTCCACCGCCGCCAGCAGCGATTCCCTCCGCTTACCCAGCCTCACAAACGGGCGGCTTTGCACGGGACGACCTCCGCATCCTTCTCCGCAGCCTATGACAGGCAAAGGGGCCCAGAAAAACACCTCTGCAGCGGGCACCATGGAAAAGTTCCTGCGCCCCCCTCCCAGCCAAGATGGCGCCGGCCACGCAGCTCTACAGGACTCTCAGCTCTCTGACCAGGCAAGTGCAGGGGGGAACACGCAGCCTCTCACAGCAGACCTGCTGGAGCAAACATTAAACAGACACTACCACAGCCTCCATGACTCCCTACAAAATGTTATACTATCTGCTGTGCAGGAGCTCCGGGCAGACATATCAGGGCTGGGGGAGCGCACTCAGGCATTAGAAGACAAGATGGATGCTCTAACTGTTAAACAAGCTGACCTAGCTGAGGAGCAGCAACTCATGCAGTCTGACATAAAATCAATACGCACAGCACAAGAAGACATGGAAAACAGAGAGCGGAGACAAAATGTACGCATTAAAGGGGTATCCATGTCCTTAAAAAGTGAACACATTGTGACCCACTTGAAAGAACTGTTCCATACTATTCTGCCTGATATGCCAGAAGAAATGTGGAGGATTGATAGAGCCCACAGATCTTTAGGTGAACGGCGCCCTGGTACTTCAAGACCCAAAGACATTATCGCGAAACTGCACTACTATGAGGCCAAAGACGCCCTGTTTAGAGCTCTTAGAAATACAACCACCATTTCATTTAAAGGAGACGATATAGCTATATACAACGATTTATCATTAATAACACTGGCTAAACGCAGAGCTCTTAGACCAGTTACGCAGCTACTCAGGGATGCCAATATCCCATACAAATGGGGTTTTCCTTTCCGACTGATTGTAAACAAACAGGGCCTGACCCTCACTTTATCTGATTTTGACGATGCACCTTTATTTCTTAAACAAATGGGACTTAAACTCCCTAACACATCTACACCTGCGTCCCGCTCGTCACCTATGTCATCACCCCCACGGAAGATGCGACATATCTCAGAATGGTCGAAAGGTCCGATCCGCAGTATTACCTACCCTGACAGAGCTGACAATATGGAAGACCAACCATCTGGAACCTGAGCATGGGCCTTAACATAACTTTCTGCGTCTCCTACGGAGACAGGATATTGCCCTCAAACTGCCTGCCCACTTCACATAACCAGCTTATCTGTTCTCCCCCTCTCTAACTGTTAAGCTTTATTCGATTAGCTGCCTCTTAACCATAGAAGCGAACTGAATACACTCCCAAAGCTGGCGGTGGAGACCGGTTTCTCTCACTAATATACCACACTCTGTTTACTATGTTGATTGTTATTTGCCTTCTCCTGAGACTCCTCATGTACCTCCGGGGGACCTTTTCTCAATTTGATCATTCGTTTCTACGAGTGACCAACTTGGGGAGGTCTCCATATAGGCAACAGTTTTATGTTGCCCCTACAACAGACCACTATAATAACAGTGGCATGTTCTGCCAGATTAATGTTCAGATTATTATATATGTTTTTAGTTTTGCTTTCCTTATTATTGTTACCTCTCCATCTATATTAGGTATCGTTTTTAGGTCTATTGGGTCTGTCTTAGGAATATATGCAAACGCTCACATCATCTTTGATAATGGTTAACTTTCTGACCTTAAACACCAAAGGACTAAACACACCTCAGAAGAGGTTCTCTCTGTTTAAAGATTTACGAAGACTAAATATTGATTTGGCTTTCATACAAGAGACTCATATATGCAAAAAAGATCTGCCTCGTCTCTATAACAAGCTATATTCTGAGGTGTGTTTAGCCTCAGGTCCCAAAAAGAAAGCAGGGGTAGCTATACTTTATAAAAAAACACTCCCTCTACAGATCTCTACGACTGTCGCAGACCCCAAAGGGCGTTATCTAATCCTAATTGGTTCCTTATTAGGTAAACCTATCACTTTGGCTAACGTATACGTCCCCAATCAGGACCAAATACCGTTTCTAACAACCTTTCTTAGGAAACTATTTAAAGTCACTAAGGGCACTCTACTGATAGGGGGAGATTTTAACCTAGCTTTCTCTGACATAAAAGACCGATATATCCCTCCTAACAAGACCACTACATCCTTCCACAATCGTAATTCTCGTAAATTCAGAACACTACTGAGACAATATAGACTATTAGACCTATGGCGGATATCCAATCCCACCTCTATAGAATATACCTTTTTCTCTCCACCACATGCATCCCACTCCAGACTAGACTACCTGTTTTCAACAGCCTCTATATTACCTTTATTGAAGGAAGCTGAAATACAACCAATCGCATGGTCGGACCATCAAGCTGTTACTGTAGAGATTGACCTATTCTCCCATAGTCATAAACCGAATTTTTGGCGGTTAAATGAAACTCTACTACAAGATAAGGAACTTTTTTCAAGACTAACAAATGATCTGCAATCCTACTTTGACATAAATAAGGGCTCTGTTTCCTCGGTAGGGACTCTCTGGGAAGCTCATAAAGCTTTTATCAGGGGACTATTCATCTCGGAAGCTACTAAACGTAAAAAAGCAGCGTCATTCAAACTCTTAACTCTTCACTCAAAACTTAAACAGGCACAAAACCTTTATAAAGATGATCCCTCCCAGACGCACTACACCACTCTACACACTATAAAACAAGACATCCAAGCCCTCCAATCCACACAATTAGAAAAAAGCCTGAGATGGACCAGACAACTCTTTTTTGAAAGAGGCAATAAACCCCACACCATTCTCGCTAGAAAATTAAATCCAAAATCATCCCAACAACTCATTTACTCCATTAAAGATCCTCAAGGAACCACACACTTTCATCCTCAGAAAGTTGCCCAAATTTTCACAGAATACTATCAGCAACTCTATAACCTCCCCCAACCACTCCACCATCCTACACATATGCTTAAAATAGACGAGTTCCTAAATCAACTACCTCTACCAAAATTAACGGAAGATAACGTCCAGCTTCTAAATTCCCCTATAACAACTAAAGAAGTCCTAGATGTAATCAAATTCTTACCTTCTTCTAAGGCCCCTGGCCCTGATGGCCTACCATATTCCTACTACAAAAAGTTTAAATTCATCTTAGCTCCCTATCTGACCCTCTTAGCTAACACACTTATGGAAGGGAAAATTGCCCCCAACTCATTTTTAAGCTCCCTAATCACCATGATCCCTAAGGAAGGGAAGGACCCACAACTTCCACAAAGCTACCGCCCAATATCACTTCTTAATGCGGATCTTAAAATAATCACTAAAGTTCTAGCTAATCGCTTAAATCCAATCCTCACATCCCTAATCAATAATGACCAGGTTGGTTTTATAATGGGCCGACAAGCAGGAGATAATACAAGGAAGGCAATCAATTTGATAGAACTAATGAATAGATCTAAAGAGCCTTCTCTGCTTCTGAGTCTAGATGCAGAGAAGGCTTTTGACAGACTATCTTGGCCATTCCTATTCAGAGTTATGGAACATCAGGGGTTCGATGGACCCTTTCTAACTCTAATACGATTCCTCTATTCCTCTCCATCCACCTCAGTAAAATTACCTTTTGCGTCCCCAACACCCTTCCCCATCCTCAACGGTACACGGCAAGGATGTCCCCTCTCCCCTCTATTATTCGCCCTTAGTATAGAGCCACTCGCTTGTGCAATACGACAGAACCCGGATATTGTGGGCGTTAGGCAAGGAACTCGAGATTATAAAATTTCGCTTTTCGCGGATGACATCCTTCTAACCCTGACTCAGCCGCTCACTACACTTCCTGTCCTACATACTATACTACGGAACTTTGAGTCCATCTCAGGCTTTAAACTCAATCAGGAAAAAACTGAGGCACTACCTATTAAGATCCCACAAAACCTACTCGAAACCCTACAAAACACTTTTCATTATAACTGGAAGACACATGCTATCAAATACCTGGGTATTCACCTGACTCAAACTTATTCTACATTATATAAAGCAAACTATCCGTCTCTGATCCAATCTATACTCTCAGACCTACACAAATGGACGGCATATAAAATATCATGGATTGGCAGAATATACTCCCTCAAAATGAATGTCCTGCCACGATTATTATATTTATTTGAGACCCTCCCCATTCAAATACCACCCTTACAGTTTAAAATATTACAACGTGCTTTCTTAAAATTTGTTTGGAATAACTCCAAACCCAGAATTAAATCCACTATTTTAATGGCATCCAGGGAACAAGGAGGCCTGGGATTACCCAACTTAAAACTATACTACCAAGCGGCACATTTAAGACAACTTTCTGAATGGTCTGATCTCAAAACATTCACTAAATGGGGCTTTATTGAAGCAATGAGTATTTTCCCAATATCATTACCAGCTCTAATCTGGCCCCAGACCCCGCCAAAGATCCCTACTGCTCAATTACTCCCTACTATTAAATTCACTCTGCAAATATGGCGGGCAACCGCAAAAACTGCCAACCTTAGATCCCCCTTATCCCCACTTTACCCTATACTAGGAAACCCAGCCTTTATCCCAGGTATGGCAGAGGATTTTATGGGCAGATGGTTCACCCTTCAATATACTAAACTTAGCAATTGGACTGACATACGAACAGGAAAAATTGTAACTAAAGAAGCAATAGAGGAGAAAGTACGATTCACAACTAAGCTCACTATGGAATACAATCAAATTTACCATTTTTTGAAATCCCTTCCCAAGGACAATAACCCTATACCTACTTACACTCCATTTGAACGTCTATGTGATTATAAAGGGCATCAAAAAGGCCTTATATCAGCAATTTATGTCTTGCTTCTTGATAAATCCGGTTCTGCAAAACCTAATCACTCATATATGACAAAATGGGAACAAGCTCTGAACCAAACTATAAGTCTAGAAGACTGGTCCTCTATCTGGGAAAACGCTAAACACACCTCTATGTGCACACAAGTGAAAGAAAATATTTATAAAATATTATTCAGATGGTATAGAACTCCTGAAGTATTAGCTAAAATTTATCATGATGTGTCTAACACCTGTTGGAGGGAGTGTGGTCACATAGGTTCCCTGGAGCATATCTTCTGGTCTTGCCCAGCTATTCAACCTCTATGGATAGATATCCAGACTCTGATCTTAAAAGTAACAGGTATACATATTCCCATAGATCCTATATATATGCTGTTAGGCAAACCTATCCCTAAAGTCAAAAAATATACCATGAGACTAATAACTCATATTCTCACGGCCACTAGACTCTCTCTGGCCTCCAACTGGCGCAGTCTTTGTAGTCCCACAACACCCGAGATTATGGCTAAAATCAGATGGACCAAGCTAATGGAGTTTTTAACAGCTCTATTACGAGATTCAGAAACCACCTATGATAAAATATGGGATCCATGGGAAACATATTTCTTGAACTATATGCCCCCATGATTGAATTGGAAGTTTGAATGGTAACAGGGACCTGAGGAAACTATACCTTAAACACCAACTACTAAACGGAAAGACAGACCCACGCAAATAGACCTCTTCCTCCTAGTTCTATTTTTCTCCTTATTCTTTTTAAGTTTTATTTTTCTCTCAATATATACCTCCTTCTCTTTTGCCTTACAATCTTAATAATACTCCTTAAGGCTGTTTATAGCACCAAGGTACAAATAGAAACCGACATTGTTAGAAGGACGATAAAATGTCATAACCTCTGATATATATGTACCTCTTCTGCTTACAGAATCCTGTATATGTGTATATATCTACATATGTATAATGATCACTCAATGTTTTTGATCTAGCTGTTTATGCTTTGTGAATTCACTTAATAAAAATTTTGTGTTAAACGAAAAAAGCCGCTGAGAGATCCAACAGGATTAGGATGGAGCATTCCCCTCTGTCCCTTGCCATGAGCAGACCCTTGCAGACTTGGATGGGGGCTGTTTCACAGCTGTGGTGTTTCTTAAAGCCAGATTGTAGAGGGTCCAGGATGTTGTTTACTGACAGCCTGGTTTCAAGTAGCAGATAGACAGCCTTTTCAATAACTTTACCTAAGAAGGGGAGGTTGGAGACAGGTCTGTAGCTGCTCATTGCATCTGGATCCATGGAAGGTTTTTTAAGAAGACGCTTAATGATTCCTTCTTTTAGAGAGATAGGAAACCTCCCTGCTTGCAGAGAGCAATTTACTATTTTGTGAAATGCTAGACCAAGCAGGTCAGGGCATTTCAGCATATGTTTAGTTGTTCCAGGTCGCAGGTTGTCTGGCGGAGGCGACGGAGGATGTCTGAGATCTCTTCCTCACTAATACTTTTTTTGAAGTCAGTCCAGGGTGTTAGGTTGTTTTTGCAACTATTTCCAGGAGTTGAATAAGTCTTAGGTGCTGTGGACTGAATGAGAGACTGAATAGAGGATACTTTGCCAGCAAAGTAGCAGGCAAATTTCTCACATAGCTCCTTTGAGGGAGTTATAGTGGGTTTTAGACAGGATGGATTACATAGTCTATCAACTGTGCGAAATAGTTGGGCTGGCCTGTTGGCCTGTTTGCGATCTCCTGTGATAGGTAGGAGGATTTTTTCTTGGTGATCGCATTTTGGTAGCTTTCCAGGTGAGAGACAAGGGTGTGTTTATCTTTTGAATTCTGAGATTTTCGCCACTTCCTTTCTAGTCTGCGCACTTCTTTCTTTATGTCCTTTAGTGAGCTGTCAAACCACCGTGCATGGTGAAGTGGTGTAGACCGTTTAATGCGAACTGGAGCAAGGGCGTCATAGGCAGATGACACTGCATGGTTGTACATCAGGACCATGGAGTCTGGGTCTGCGCAATGATTGGTTAATGCGTCGAAGTTGAGGATATTCTGAATGTGCTGGGGTGAGACATCTTTCAGTGAACGGTATTTTATGAGTTCTTTCCCTCTGTGTTTTATCGCTGGTGCTGTCAGAGAGAAGTGGATGGTGTGGTGGTCTGACCATACCACTGGGTTTATATCCATGTGTGATATTAAAAGTCCGGAATGAAATATAAGATCCAGGATGTGCCCTTTCTTGTGGGTGGGGAGGTTGACAGCCTGAGAGAAACCCAGTTCACTCATTATGAGAAGTAGTTCACTTCCTAGCTGGGAGTCGTGATCATCCACCCATGCATTGAAATCTCCCAGGATGATCCATCTAGGGTGTTCCACTGTAAGGCAGGATAAGAGTTCAGAGATTTCTTTAAGAAAGGCTGGACCATTTTCTGGGGGGCGGTATATGAGCAATATGTTGATGTTTATCTCTGCTGACAGTTTGGGCTGCAAGACATTCAAAGGTTTCAGTGGGGCCTATGGCCAGGGGACTTATGTTCAAAGAGCATCTGAAGCATATGGCAACCCCCCCACCCTTGCGGACTTGTCTCTCACAGTGCAAGACTGAATAATTGGACGGCACGGTTGCTTCAAGAGTTGGGCCTGCATGTTTCCCAAGCCAGGTCAAAAAGGTCAAATCAGAGAGCTCTATTAGGTCATGTATAGTTGCAGTCTTATTATTTTTCGATCTGGCATTGCAGAGTGTGGCTGTGATTGAGCTTTCCTGGGGACAGCTATGAGTTTTAGACTTCACTGTCAAACTTGTTATCCTTTGTCTGGTGTTGCTTCCCTGGTGTTTATTTTTGGATCCACTGCCTCTCCGCCCTCTTCTGCTTTTCCTGAGTATCCCAAAGGATTTTAAGAGGAGATCTAGTGAGGTGTTAATTTGTAATTGTTTCTTGCAAGGGCAGGCAGAGGTCCTTTGATGAGTATTTGTATGTTGACATTAGAGACAATAGACTTGTTCAGATATCTTTTACTTCTGGAGTCCTGCTGAGATCAAAGGGGATCTGTGCAAAATGCTTTCATTCCTACACAGAGTTGGATCATAGATTTATTTTAAGTACAGTTCCTTGTTTTAGAGTTAGATGATAAATTATAAAATAAATGTGGAAAATAGTCGCTTGGTGCATATGCCTTGGATAATGGATAAAGGATTACTCACAGGGTGGAGTGAGGGCAATCACAGAGAGGTTGAAGGTCTTGTTTCAGGTAAGCTGTTATGCTGGGAATACACGGGTCGATCCAGCAGCCGATTAGCCGGCGGATCGACCCCAGCCGAGACCCCGCTCGTCCGCACGTGCGCGTGGATCGATTGCCACTTGTCCCCGCCAGCGCTTCCTTATCAGCGCTCGATTCCCTGCCATTGTCCGCCGGTGGGGATCGAGCGGGCGGGAGTCGAGTGGCTTGATCGGGCCAGCTGAATATTATCAGCTGGCCGGATCAGCTGGTCGATACACGGTACAGAAACGTACCGTGTATCCCCAGCATTAGAAGTCTTGGTGTGTTTAGGAATGGTAGGTTTCATGGAGGATTTCAATCCAGTTTAAATCTCTGCCATCCAAAGTAATCCGATTGTTCTGGTTTTTTGTAGTTGTAGCCTTAGTCGTGGTGGGTGGAATTCCTCTGTGTTTTGGGTACAGTTTCAGCACAAATAGGTTTAAAGGTGTAGAAATCTGAGACAAGGTCTTGAGCAGCTTAAGAGAGCTGCAGCCCGGCTGGGCGCGCTCAGTCAATTACGCACACCCCACTTTGCAGTTATTGATTTGTAAAAAATGTTTGGAGTGATGTATGATTTTCGTTCCACTTCTCACATGTACACCACTTTGTATTGGTCTTTCATGTGGAATTCCAATAAAATTGATTCATGTTTGTGGCAGTAATGTGACAAAATGTGGAAAACTTCAAGGGGGCTGAATACTTTTGCAACCCACTGTATATATTGTATCTACAGTTTAGATAGTTTACACAGAAAATCTAGCTGCAAACAGCTTCAACAGAATATGATTATTTCTTCCTGTGATACAATGATAGCAGCCATGTTGTTTGTAAACATTACACACAGGCAAGCTTATCTGCATATTCAGCACTCAGCCTGTGAAAATTCCCTCTTCTCCTCCCTCCTCCTCTCTGCCTCTGAAATCTCTGGCTAGTAATACCTCCCCCTCCTCCTGCCCAGACTGAGCTCCCATAATCCCTTGCTACTAAGGCTCAGAGTGCCAAGGCTCTGGAGAAGCTGTGGGTGGGGCTTGTTTAGTTTATAGGGAATTAGAGTATAAAAACAAAAAAGTATTTGGCTTGAGGAATGCCCTATAAACAATAGGAAAGGAACACAATTATGCAATGAGTAAAAGTTCACCTCGGATCCACTTTAACATCCTGTGTTTTCAAATGAGCTTATCTGCCATGGCTGTCAGGTGACACAGGGGAGATATCAAATTAAAATTTGGGATTAGACACAGATGAGGGGGAATTAGACAGCCTAAACTCTCTAAATACATACAGGGGAGAACCTCTGGCTGCCATGTCACAACAGTGTGCCTGGGTTTGTGTGTGTGTGTGTGTGGGGCGGGGGTCCAACTTTTCCTTCTAAGCCATTAAAGTTGACCGGAACTCTTGCACAGGCTGTGTTAAGTAACCCTCCAGGAGTTGGTAGCCAGAGGTAGCCCCATGTACATATAGCCTGAGAATCCCCCAGTAAAGGTAGTCAATAGGGCTCCCTCTAGGATAGGTACCTGAGATCACCCCAATATAAATACCAGATATTTCCTCCAGTATAGATACCTGAACAACCCAGTATGAATAGCCAGTGATCCCCCCTCAGTAAAGGTAGCCATAAGACTCCCCCCAGGATAGGTACCAAACATCCTCCCAGTATAGATACCTGATCCCCCAGTATAGGTAGCCAGAGATTCCCACCTCCCCCAGTATAGGTAGCCATATAAATCCCCCAGGATAGCTACCAGAAATCCCCCCCCACCAGTATTGGCACCAGAGAGGCCCCCCCCCATAATATAGGTGCCCATAAAGGCCACCCCAGGATAGATTCCAGAGAGCCCCCCCCCCCCCAGTATAGGTAGCCAGAGAGCCCCCCCCCCCAGTATAGGTAGCCAGAGAACTCCCCAGTCTAGGTAGCCAGAGAGCTCCCCCAGTATAGGTAGCCAGAGAGTTCCCCCAGTATAGGTAGCCACAGAGCCCCCCAGTATAGGTAGCCAGAGAGCCTCCAGTATAGGTACCCAGAGAGCCCCCAGTATAGGTAGCCATAGAGCCTCCCCAGTATAGGTAGCCATAGAGCTCCCCAGTCTAGGTAGCCAGAGAGCTCCCCCAGTCTAGGTAGCAAGAGAGTTCCCCCAGTATAGGTAGCCAGAGAGCCCCCAGTATAGGTAGCCAGAGAGCTCCCCCAGTATAGGTAGCCAGAGAGCCCCCAGTATAGGTAGCCATAGAGCTCCCCAGTATAGGTAGCCAGAGAGCCCCCAGTATAGGTAGCCAGAGAGCTCCCCCAGTATAGGTAGCCAGAGAGCTCCCCAGTATAGGTAGCCAGAGAGCTCCCCCAGTATAGGTAGCCAGAGCGCTCCCCCAGTATAGGTAGCCAGAGAGCTCCCTCAGTATAGGTAGCCAGAGAGCTCCCCAGTATAGGTAGCCAGAGAGCTCCCCCAGTATAGGTAGCCAAAGAGCTCCCTCAGTATAGGTAGCCATAGAGCTCCCCCAGTATAGGTAGCCAGAGAGCCCCCCCAGTATAGGTAGCCAGAGAGCCCCCAGTATAGGTAGCCAGAGAGCCCCCAGTATAGGTAGCAGGAGAGCTCCCCCAGTATAGGTAGCCAGAGAGCTCCCCCAGTATAGGTAGCCAGAGAGCTCCCCCAGTATAGGTAGCCATAGAGCTCCCCCAGTATAGGTAGCCAGAGAGCCCCCAGTATAGGTAGCCAGAGAGCTCCCCAGTATAGGTAGCCAGAGAGCTCCCCAGTATAGGTAGCCAGAGAGCTCCCCAGTATAGGTAGCCAGAGAGTATAGGTAGCCAGAGAGCCCCCCAGTATAGGTAGCCAGAGAGCCCCCAGTATAGGTAGCCATAGAGTTCCCCAGTATAGGTAGCCATAGAGTTCCCCAGTATAGGTAGCTAGAGAGCTCCCCCAGTATAGGTAGCCAGAGATTCCCGCCTCCCCCATTATAGGTAGCCATAGAGCTCCCCAGTATAGGTAGCCAAAGAGCCCCCAGTATAGGTAGCCAAAGAGCTCCCCAGTATAGGTAGCCAGAGAGCTCCCCCAGTATAGGTAGCCAGAGAGCTCCCCAGTATAGGTAGCCAGAGAGCTCCCCAGTATAGGTAGCCATAGAGCTCCCCCAGTATAGGTAGCCAGAGAGCCCCCCCCCCCAGTATAGGTAGCCAGAGAGCCCCCAGTATAGGTAGCCAGAGAGCCCCCAGTATAGGTAGCAGGAGAGCTCCCCCAGTATAGGTAGCCAGAGAGCTCCCCCAGTATAGGTAGCCAGAGAGCTCCCCAGTATAGGTAGCCAGAGAGCTCCCCCAGTATAGGTAGCCATAGAGCTCCCCCAGTATAGGTAGCCAGAGAGCCCCCAGTATAGGTAGCCAGAGAGCTCCCCAGTATAGGTAGCCAGAGAGCTCCCCAGTATAGGTAGCCAGAGAGCTCCCCACTATAGGTAGCCAGAGAGTATAGGTAGCCAGAGAGCCCCCCAGTATAGGTAGCCAGAGAGACCCCAGTATAGGTAGCCAGATAGCTCCCCAGTATAGGTAGCCAGATAGCTCCCCAGCACGGCCGGGCCGAGGCATAGGCTGGAGAGGCTCCAGCCTCAGGGTGCAGGGTAGGAGGGGGCGCAGAATTCATTCAGCTGTCATTCCTAATTGTGTTTGAAGCAGAAAGAAATAAGAAAAGGGGATACATGACAGTGACTGCAAGCCAGATAACTAGATATTAAGGTGTTGGGGAGGTTGTGGGCCCTGTGGCGCCTCTTAGTCTAATAGCAATCAGTGTGTGACGGCTGGGGTGGCAGGGATGGAGGGGCGCACTTTGGTGTCTCAGCCTTGGGTGCTGAAGGGCCTTGTCCCGGCTCTGCTCCCCAGTATAGGTAGCCATAGAGCTCCCCCAGTATAGGTAGCCAGATAGCTCCCCAAGTATAGGTAGCCAGAGAGCTCCCCAGTATAGGTAGCCAGAGAGCCCCCCAGTATAGGTAGCCAGAGAGCTCCCCAGTATAGGTAGCCAGAGAGCTCCCCAGTATAGGTAGCCAGAGAGTTCCCCCAGTATAGGTAGCCAGAGAGCCACCCAGTTTAGGTAGCCAGAGAGCTCCCCAGTATAGGTAGCCAGAGAACTCCCCAGTATAGGTAGCCAGAGAGCTCCCCAGTATAGGTAGCCAGAGAGCTCCCCAGTATAGGTAGCCAGAGAGCTCCTCCAGTATAGGTAGCCAGAGAGCTCCCCCAGTATAGGTAGCCAGAGAGCTCCCCCAGTATAGGTAGCCAGAGAGCTCCCCCAGTATAGGTAGCCAGAGAGCTCCTCCAGTATAGGTAGCCAGAGAGCTCCCCAGTATAGGTAGCCAGAGAGCCCCCAGTATAGGTAGCAAGAGAGCTCCCCAGTATAGGTAGCCAGAGAGCCCCCAGTATAGGTAGCCATAGAGCTCCCCCAGTATAGGTAGCCAGAGAGCCCCCAGTATAGGTAGCCAGAGAGCTCCCCAGTATAGGTAGCCAGAGAGCTCCCCCAGTATAGGTAGCCAGAGAGCCCCCAGTATAGGTAGCCAGAGAGCCCCCAGTATAGGTAGCCAGAGAGCTCCCCCAGTATAGGTAGCCAGAGAGCCCCCAGTATAGGTAGCCAGAGAGCCCCCAGTATAGGTAGCCAGAGAGCTCCCCCAGTATAGGTAGCCAGAGAGCTCCCCAGTATAGGTAGCCAGAGAGCTCCCCCAGTATAGGTAGCCAGAGAGCCCCCAGTATAGGTAGCCAGAGAGCCCCCAGTATAGGTAGCCAGAGAGCTCCCCCAGTATAGGTAGCCAGAGAGCCCCCAGTATAGGTAGCCAGAGAGCCCCCAGTCTAGGTAGCCAGAGAGCTCCCCAGTATAGGTGGCCAGAGAGCCCCCAGTATAGGTAGCAAGAGAGCTCCCCTGTCTAGGTAGCCAGAGAGCCCCCAGTCTAGTTAGCTAGAGAGCCCTCCAGTATAGGTAGCCAGAGAGCCCCCAGTATAGGTAGCCAGAGAGCCCCCAGTATAGGTAGCCATAGAGCTCCCCAGTATAGGTAGCCAGAGAGCCCCCAGTATAGGTAGCCATAGAGCTCCCCAGTATAGGTAGCCAGAGACCCTCCAGTATAGGTAGCCAGAGAGCCCCCAGTATAGGTAGCCAGAGAGCCCCCCCAGTATAGGTAGCCAGAGAGCCCCCCCAGTATAGGTAGCCAGAGAGCCCCCCCCCCCCCCCCGTATAGGTAATTTCGGGACCCGAGTTTATGTTGAGTGAGAGAGGTGCCTGCCCATGCAGAGTGTGCAGGGTAAGGGGTGATTTAACACATCTCTCCATCCGAGTACATTTGAAATCGGAGCCGGTAGACTTGGGCGCAGGATACAGCCGGTATATGGCTGATCCTGCTTCTGCACAAGTCCGGGCCGATTTAATTACTATTCCCCCTCCAGGCCGCCATGGATAGTGGGGGAATGAAATAATTCGGCTTCCAGCGATTGCTGGAGGCCGAATTATTATGTTTTTAAGCAACCTCGGCTCCGCCTTCTGACGGCGCCGACGTTACTCACTGAGCGCTACAATAGGAGTGATTCCCATTATAGTCTATGGAGGTGCCGGCTGCGCCCAAATCTAGCAGCGCTGAAAAGCACTGCTCCGCTCTATCCTCACTGGAGGAATCACCTCACGGGTTGGGGCAGAGCTTTGCTATGGGTTGGGGACAGAGCTTTGTGGCAATTTTGGGGGCAGAGCTTAATAGCAGTTTCCCGCACCCCGAATAAGAAGAATATTTGCTTAGGTAGATGACAACAAGAAATGCCCTAGGCCTTTTGTGGTGGGAATGAGCAGTGTTTCTAAAATAATTGTATAATGTTATTACTTAGAACCAAGCTAATATTATGCTCCCCCAGTATAGGTAGCCAGAGAGCTCCCCCAGTATAGGTAGCCAGAGAGCTCCCCCAGTATAGGTAGCCAGAGAGCTCCTCCAGTATAGGTAGCCAGAGAGCTCCCCAGTATAGGTAGCCAGAGAGCCCCCAGTATAGGTAGCAAGAGAGCTCCCCAGTATAGGTAGCCAGAGAGCCCCCAGTATAGGTAGCCATAGAGCTCCCCCAGTATAGGTAGCCAGAGAGCCCCCAGTATAGGTAGCCAGAGAGCCCCCAGTATAGGTAGCAAGAGAGCTCCCCAGTATAGGTAGCCAGAGAGCCCCCAGTATAGGTAGCCATAGAGCTCCCCCAGTATAGGTAGCCAGAGAGCCCCCAGTATAGGTAGCCAGAGAGCTCCCCAGTATAGGTAGCCAGAGAGCTCCCCCAGTATAGGTAGCCAGAGAGCCCCCAGTATAGGTAGCCAGAGAGCCCCCAGTATAGGTAGCCAGAGAGCTCCCCCAGTATAGGTAGCCAGAGAGCCCCCAGTATAGGTAGCCAGAGAGCCCCCAGTATAGGTAGCCAGAGAGCTCCCCCAGTATAGGTAGCCAGAGAGCTCCCCAGTATAGGTAGCCAGAGAGCTCCCCCAGTATAGGTAGCCAGAGAGCCCCCAGTATAGGTAGCCAGAGAGCCCCCAGTATAGGTAGCCAGAGAGCTCCCCCAGTATAGGTAGCCAGAGAGCCCCCAGTATAGGTAGCCAGAGAGCCCCCAGTCTAGGTAGCCAGAGAGCTCCCCAGTATAGGTGGCCAGAGAGCCCCCAGTATAGGTAGCAAGAGAGCTCCCCTGTCTAGGTAGCCAGAGAGCCCCCAGTCTAGTTAGCTAGAGAGCCCTCCAGTATAGGTAGCCAGAGAGCCCCCAGTATAGGTAGCCAGAGAGCCCCCAGTATAGGTAGCCATAGAGCTCCCCAGTATAGGTAGCCAGAGAGCCCCCAGTATAGGTAGCCATAGAGCTCCCCAGTATAGGTAGCCAGAGACCCTCCAGTATAGGTAGCCAGAGAGCCCCCAGTATAGGTAGCCAGAGAGCCCCCCCCAGTATAGGTAGCCAGAGAGCCCCCCCAGTATAGGTAGCCAGAGAGCCCCCCCCCCCCCCGTATAGGTAATTTCGGGACCCGAGTTTATGTTGAGTGAGAGAGGTGCCTGCCCATGCAGAGTGTGCAGGGTAAGGGGTGATTTAACACATCTCTCCATCCGAGTACATTTGAAATCGGAGCCGGTAGACTTGGGCGCAGGATACAGCCGGTATATGGCTGATCCTGCTTCTGCACAAGTCCGGGCCGATTTAATTACTATTCCCCCTCCAGGCCGCCATGGATAGTGGGGGAATGAAATAATTCGGCTTCCAGCGATTGCTGGAGGCCGAATTATTATGTTTTTAAGCAACCTCGGCTCCGCCTTCTGACGGCGCCGACGTTACTCACTGAGCGCTACAATAGGAGTGATTCCCATTATAGTCTATGGAGGTGCCGGCTGCGCCCAAATCTAGCAGCGCTGAAAAGCACTGCTCCGCTCTATCCTCACTGGAGGAATCACCTCACGAGTTGGGGCAGAGCTTTGCTATGGGTTGGGGACAGAGCTTTGTGGCAATTTTGGGGGCAGAGCTTAATAGCAGTTTCCCGCACCCCGAATAAGAAGAATATTTGCTTAGGTAGATGACAACAAGAAATGCCCTAGGCCTTTTGTGGTGGGAATGAGCAGTGTTTCTAAAATAATTGTATAATGTTATTACTTAGAACCAAGCTATTATTATGCTTGCTATAAACAAGTCAGCAATGCTTTTTTTTTTGTGTTTTTTGTTGTTGTTGTTTGTTTTTGTTTTTTGCGTTATCACCATCCGTTATTAACCACTGCCATTCCAAATTTCAACTGTAAAAACAAATTACTCTTATGCTGAAACCCAGGAACTGAAGTCTGTCATTGTTTGTTGTACAGACAGTTGTTTCTTGTTTTCCACACCTGCAGTAACTGACTGAGTGACGGGTAGCAGCTTTGATACTTCCAGACTTGGCAGCCCCTGTCTGGATCACTGTGGAGTAGCTGTGTGTTTGTATGCATTTAACTAGTTCACCACTAAGGGGTTTTTCCCCTTATGGACCAGAGCAATTTTTAACATTCAGCACTCCCCCCTTTCATTTGTCAATAACTTTATCAATACTTAACACAATGAAATGATCTACATCTTGTTTTTTTTATTTGTTTGTTTGATTTTTTTTGCCACCAATTAGGCTTTTTTTTGGTGGTACATTATGCTAAGAATTATTTTATTCTAAATGCATTTTAATGTGAATAATAAGAAAAAAATTGAAAAAAAATTATTATTTTGCAGTTTTCAGCCATTATAGTTTTAAAGTTCTACTGTGGGTAAAATCCACTCATTTTATTTGCACATTTGTCCCAGTTATTGCAACGCTTACAATATTTCCCTAGTACAATGTTTCTTGCCAATATTTTATTTGAAAATAAGGGTGCATTTTTTTAGTTTTGCGTCCATCACTAATTACAAGCCCATAATTAAAGAAAAATAATAATATAACCTCTTGACGTACATATTACAAAACGTTCAGTCCCTAAGGTAAGTATTTATGTATTTTTTTTATTGAAATTTTTTCATGCAAAATGTTTATTTGGGTAACCATGGGAGCGCGTCTTTTTATTACAAAAAAATGTATGTAGGTGTAAATTTAGTAATTGACCACAAGATGTCCTCGTGGATTATCTTCCTGTACATACTATCAGTATGCTAACAGGAAGTAATGCGTGGATGTGTTGCTTTCGTTATTACAATGACCGCAGGCATCTCACTGATGCCGGTAATCATTGACACAGCAGGGACTTAGGGATGGGAATGTGCCACTGGGCGTAGATATACTGCATTTGGTATAGTAAATAGTTAAAGAGGAACTCCAGTGAAAATAATGTAATAAAAAAAGAACTTCATTTTTTACCATAATTATGTATAAATTATTTAATCAGTGTTTGCTCATTGTAAAATCTTTCCTCTCCCCGATTTACATTCTGACATTTATTACATGGTGACATTGTTACTGTGGGCAGGTTATGTAGCTGCTCCTAGCTGTTTTGGCTGTTAGAGACAGCTGTAAGCAGCTATTTCCTGTCTGTGAATCTTGTTACATTGTGGCAAACTGTCAAAAGTACAGTGGTCCTCAGAGCTTCTTGTGGGAGGGGTTTCAGCACAAAATCAATCATACAGCGCCCCCTGATAGTCTGTTTGTGAAAAGCAATAGATTTCTCATGTAAAAGGGGGTATCAGCTACTGATTGGGATAAAGTTCAATGCTTGGTTGGAGTTTCTCTTTAAGCAAGGTAAGCGTGTTGCCACATTCATTTTAGCACAGTGTAGATGGGAACTTAGGTTATTGTTTATTTCTCTACAAGAGTGGAGTGTAATGCTGGGAATACACCATAAGTTTTTCAGCAGATAGATGGTTCGATGGATAATTTCCGACATGTCCAATCTTATTTTCAATCGTTTTTCTGATCGATTTCTCATAGAAGTGAATGAAAATTGAGAAGAAAAGATAAGAAAATGGATCGAAAATAAGATAATAATAATTTCAGGTTAATGTTTACCACCTAAGCTCCAAGCTTACCTGTCATAGTGCATCACAGAGCTGTAGTCATAGGGTATACCCCGAGTGTCGGCCTTTGCGGGATTGTCTAGTGCCATGGCTGGCTGATCACCTGAAAAACATACATTTTATTAATGATATGTTTGAGGCCCTGATCACACCACTCACACCCCACAAACACACCTCATACATACACACATACACACGCACCACACACACACACCCCACACACACACACACACACATATACACCTCATACACACACCCCACACACACCCCACACACACACACACACACATATACACCTCATACACACACCCCACACACACTCCACATACACACACCCCACACACACACATATACACCTCATACACACTCCACATACACACACCCCACACACACACACCCCACACACACACCTCATACATACACACATACACACGCACCACACACACACACCCCACACACACACACACATATACACCTCATACACACACCCCACACACACTCCACATACACACACCCCACACACACACATATACACCTCATACACACTCCACATACACACACCCCACACACACACATATACACCTCATACACACACCCCATACACACACCCCCCACACACACACATATACACCTCATACACACACCCCATACACACACCCCGCACACACACACACACACCACACACACACACATATACACCTCATACACACACCCCATACACACACCCCACACACACACACACACACCCCCCACACACACACATATACACCTCATACACACACCCCATACACACACACCCCACACATATACACCCCATACACACACCCCACACACACATATACACCTCATACACACACCCCACACACACTCCACATACACACACCCCACACACACACATATACACCTCATACACACACCCCATTCACACACCCCACACACACACATATACACCTCATACACACACCCCATACACACACCCCCCACACACACATATACACCTCATACACACACCCCATACACACACCCCACACACACACATATACACCTCATACACACACCCCATACACACACCCCCCCCACACACACATATACACCTCATACACACACCCCATACACACACCCCGCACACACACACACACCCCACACACACACACATATACACCTCATACACACACCCCATACACACACCCCACACACACACACACACACCCCCCACACACACACATATACACCTCATACACA